>NC_054380.1:4995833-5299166 GCF_017654675.1 Xenopus laevis
GCAGAGAAATAAATTATTTAAATGATGCTCTGTTATCAGTGGCCTTCCAGCAGAATTCTGAGATTGGTGGGAGCTGCAGTTGAACCACAACTTTCAATTTGGATAGATTAAAACCACTAATTTCTGCTTTGTTTCCCCTGTATGTTTAGTTGTCCTCCAGCTGCATGTTTAAGTAGAACTGGATATTAATGTTGAGGCATACAGATGCAAAAGCAAGATAACGGGTTATTAAGTATCATTGTAATTACCTTTATTTTCCACAGCAGTGTTCAATGACAGCTTAATCAGTATTAAATGTTACAGTTCAGCCCTTGCGAAGGAGAGTCTATAATCTGAGCTGAGGGTAGAAGAATAAAGTACTTATTTACTGGAAAATAATGTCGCTATTTTGCATCCTTCATTAATACTCTACAGTCACGAGGAGCTAAATTACCTTTATAAACAAATACAGCACTCGGCACTCAACCCATTATCAATATATTTAAGACAGAGACATTTTGTGCTACTGCTACTGAAAAATGCCTTACCCTTTAAACAACACAGGGATTGTTTGTCCATATATTACAATATATTTAAGCTGAACAACTACGTCACAGTCATCCCATATCTGGCCAGTCCTACGCTCAATTTTATCTGATTCATTAAGAATTCTATTGCTTCATTATACATTTTACACAGGGACTAAGTTTTACCTGCAACTTACTTGCTGCTTTCAAAGTAAAACTCCCAAATTGATCACTTGTGTGTTAAGTATAAGACCTACAAGCCATGCATGTCCACATAAGATAAACAGAGTGAGTGCAATGCTTTGTTCACCACAATTGTTTTGTCTCCAGTAACTATTAAAATCATCTAGATTTTGCCTAAAGGAACAGTAACATCGACAAATGCAAGTGATTTCAATTAATAAAAATATAATGCGGTGTTGCCCTGCACTGGTAGAAGTGATGTGTTTGCTTCAGAAACACAAGCACGCCCAACCAGTAGTCAAATTGCGGGTCATCATGGGTTTTGGGTCAATATGCGCATCACTAGCTCATGGTAATGTTCGGTTTGATTGCCTCTGATCACCCATAAAAACCCTATGCTGCCCACCAGGGCCGCCATCAGAAATCACAGGCCCCCATACGACAACATTTCCTGGGCCCCCTGGGCTGCGCCCACCGCAAGCCCCACCTACAGGTCTGCCCTCCCCACCCCACAGGTCCACCCCCCACCACAAATATTGGTGGCTAGGGTTCACACATGTTAATAAAAAATAAAAGATATTGGTGGTCAGGGCCCCCCATAAAAAAAAACATTTGTGGCCAGGACCCCCCCATTACAAAATATTGGTGGCTAGGACCCCACATGAGAAAAAAAAATTGGTGGCCAGGCCCCCCCCCACATTATAAGAAAATTGGTGGCCAGGGCCCCTTAAACGTCCATGCCTTCCCAAAGTCAGCAGCTCTCAGAAAGATGGGGGCCCGGCTAATCAAGTAAGTGTGCCGTGGCCGGGGCCCCCCTTACCCTAGGGCCCCCTACAACTCTCCCCCTGTCCCCCCCTGATGGCTGCCCTGCTGCCCACAATAAGTTCTTGTGCTGACATTACTTCTGGAGACCATTTTTAGGGCAACATTTTGGCTAAAAAGGCGTGAGCTAAAAAAACACCAAACTCAACCAATGTGTTGCTGATAGTTTGCAAAGGACCCACAAGCTTTGGAGAGGAACGTTATGCAGAGTGAGTGATGATCTTGAAGATTTCATTTGCTAGTACAGTGCCATTACATAATACCTTGTATAAGCTGTACTTTTAATTACTTGTTTCCTCTCACCTAGGTGCAGGTTATCACTCGGAATCAAAGGCAAAAGAGTATAAACATGTCTGTAAGCGTGCGTGTAAAAAGGTAGTGTTTTATTCTTCCTTTGTTTTCTGCCTATCTGCTAACGGCAAAAAATGTGTAAACCATTTCATATTATGATTTGCAGCTTTGTTTGAGCATTGTATTTTTTAAATATATATAAATATATATATATATATATATATAATATGTCGGTATAGTGAACACACTCCTCCCGGGTATAATTCTGTCGATGGTGGTGCGTTGGTCAAAGCTTAATGTTATAATCCAGTAAATGGACCCGCACTCGTTCATATTAGTGAAATAAATGTGTTTTTATTCACAGGTTCATTTCCAACGTTTCGGTCCTCTCCTTGAAAAAGGTCCCAGAGAGGACCGAAACGTTGGAAATGAACCTGTGAATAAAAACACATTTATTTCACTAATATGAATGAGTGCGGGTCCATTTACTGGATTATATATATATATATATATTGAATAAAATTGATCTTTATTTCCAAGGCCTTTCTCAATGTCAGAGAGAAAAGGCCTTGGATGGGGCCAAAACGTCAGACTGAAGTTCTGTAAATAAAGATCAATTTTATTCATTTATAAGGCCTAAGAGTTCTGATACTTCTGGAGGTATTGAGAAAATTTGATGTTTCTGCACCCAGGCATATATACTAATTTTGGCTTGGGGAGAATTCATCATTGACTGGTCCATGTATTAACATAGCAGTAAATATCTGTGTCTCCAAAGATGCCCCAGTAGCTCCCCATTTTCTTTTCTGCTGATTCACTGCACATGCTCTGCACTTACTGAGCTTAGGGACCCACTCACAATATACAGTACACATAGAATAGAAATGTCACAATATAAGGCTGATTAGTAATTAATACAGATAATTACTACATGGCAGCACAGAAACCAGTGCAATTAGCATCAGAATTGAATAATCAGCAAACCTGTAGCATCAGCTTATATTACAGCCAGGAAAGCTCATTTTCTGCTGGATAATTAGTGACGAGCCCTAAGCTTAGCTTCTCAACAGCCAATCAGAGCCCACTGAGCATGTGAGTGTCACAGACACTTTCCAAGATGGTGACCCCCTTTAAAATGGACTCTATGGGCTTCCCAGAATTTGGAGCTTTCTGGTTAAGGGATCCCATTCATAAATGACATACTGCTTTCTTATACTTTGTCTGCAGTAGGGGGAAGTGTCCCATTTCTAATGAAGCCATAGTATTTACAGGTACTATACAAGAAGTTTGCAATTATTTTAGTGCTTTAAATTTATGTATAAAATGGGACTGTTATGTAAATATATAGAATAATACATCGTTTTTTTAAATGTAAGGATCTTAGAATTTGCCTTGGGTTATGTGGCCATATAAGGGCAGGTAGCTGTGATTCTTGTATGCTCATACGTGATATTAGGAGGTCCATGATTTCTCAAAGGGCACATGTTTCCATGATGCTTGTAACAATAACATTGATCCCATTCTATGAATGTATTTTACTGCTTGTAGCATGTAGGTTATTGTTGTATAATCTACACTGTATATTTGCTGTCAGTAAGGGTATGCTATTATTTTACAAAATTCTCACACCAGGAATCAACATCACTGCTGCATTTTGTGTTTGTTGCTCAGGTATAAACGACCTCTTTATTTTACTTGCCCTATTTCTCTCACATCTGCCTTCCTATTATTTCTCTTAAACAGGCTATTGAAAAGTTACAGGCTGGTGACCTTGCAACTGATGCGGTAACTGCAGCTCTGGTTGAGTTGGAGGTAAGTGCCACTGGTTATGCACTGTATACGAGTATGGGATCTGCTATCCAGAAACCTGTAATCCTGAAACTCCAAATTACGCAAATAGACTCAATTTTAATCAAATATTTAAAAATAATTTCCTTTTTCTGTGTAATAATAAAACAGTACCTTGTACTTGATCCCAACTAAGATATAATTAATCCTTATTGGAAGCAAAACCAGCCTATTGGGTTTATTTAACGTTGAAATAATTTTTTAGTAGACTTAAGATATGGTGATCCAAATTACTTAAAGACCTCTTATCCGGTAAACCCCAGGTCCCGAGTATTCTGGATAACAGGTACTATGAAACTATAACAATTGCATTTCTGGAGATATGATTTATTGTATCGGTAAACCATATCACTGATCATTTACACCAACTACTCTTTTGAGTAATTTTGAAAGCAAGTTGGTCGGAGTTAACAATCGAATGCACTGTTTATTGAAAACATATTCCTTACAAATAAAAGTTATGCGCCATCTAAGGGGCAAATTCATTAACTGGCGAAGTGGCTAACGCTAGCGAAAATTCACCAGCGTTACGTCATTTTGCTACTTTGTCAATTTACTAAAAGTTTCCCTGGCAAAAATTCGCTAGCGAAGTAGATAGACCAGACGAAGTTGCACTCTGGCGAAGGGGCGAAACTACGCAAATTTACTACATTTTTTTTTTTTCAGAACGTTACCTCAGGTCAGACCAGGCGAAGTGCAATAGAGTAGATAGGAGTTTGTAAAAAAAAAAAAAAAAAAAAAAAAATTTTAAATTTTTCTAAGTCCCAAAAAACTCTGAAGTTTTTTACTTTTTATAGGGTGATAGGCTGAAAAAGATTGACATTTTTTTTGGGGGTACCCTCCTTCCCCCCTACTTTTGTTAACATATGGCACCTAAACTATACCGTGGGCACACGTGTAGGGCATTAGAACACCTCTATATAATTTTATTAAGTTTCCCTGGACTTGTGTAGTGTTATTTATTTGCTGAAGCAAATACGGCCATTCAAACTTCTATTTCGCGCTGTATGCAAATTTCCGATCGCTAGCGTAACTTCGAACCGATGATCGTAACATCGCTAGCGCAACTTCGCAAACGATCGGTTCTTCGTGACTTTGCACAGCACTGGCGAATCTACACCTGGCGAAGTCAACGCTGGTGCAACTTCGAAGGTAAGTAAATTTGCCCCTAAGACAGTTTCCCTAAAGGACAAGGAAAGTTAAACTAAAGAAGTAGGTAGAAATATTGTACATGATGTTTTGAGCTTCTGTACCAGCCCAAGGCAACCACAGCCCTTTAGCAGTAAAGATCTGTGTCTCCAAAGATGCCCCAGTAGCTCCCCATCTTCTTTTCTGCTGATTCACTGCACATGCTCTGTGCTGCTGTCACTTACTGAGCTTAGGGAGCCACTCACAATATACAGTACACATAGAATAGAAATGTCACAATATAAGGCTGATCTCTAATGCTGTACTAGGCATAATTAAACGCTAGTGCATCTTCGCTTTGATTGCCGAAGCGTTCGGCGCCCTGGACCCAACTTCACACTTAAGTAAATTAGTGTTGTCTGTGCGAATGTAACCTGGCGACGTGTAGCGATGGGTGCAAAGCTATCACTGGCGAATTTTCACCACTTAGTAAACTTACCCCATAAACTGTAGCTCTATATAAAATAAATGAATAAAGGTAGTGATATTTATACAGTATTTCATTGTTCAAATCCTCTGAAGTTTGGCCAAAAAACTCCTTTGCATTAGTTCATCCAAATACTGTAATACAAAATAGTGAAATGTTTATTATAAAACTACAGTAACTGTTATCCAGAATGTTAGGGACCATGGGTTTTCCAGATAAGGAATCTTTCCATAATTTGGATCTCCGTATCTTAAGTCTATTAAAAAACAATTTGAACGTTTATTAAACCCAATAAGATTGTTTTTCCTCCAGGAAGGTTTAATTATATTTTGTTTGGGCCAAATACAATGTTCTTTTTTATTATTACAGGAAAAACAGAAATCATTTTAAAAAATGTCCCATAATTCGGAGCTTTCTGAATAACGGGTTTCCAGATAACAGATCCCATACCTGTAATTCATGTTCTAGGCCAAAAGACTGCATCTTGGTTCAGCAGGTTAAGAGAACATTGAAGTATTTGAATCCACTATTTGGGATTAGGCCAAATCCCAGAATCCTTTCTGAAAGATTCGGCCGAATACCGAATGGAATCCAAATCCTAATTAGCATATGCAAATTAGGGGTGGGAAAGGAAAAAGTGTGAACGTTTTTTCACTTCCTTGTTTTATGATGACAAGTCATGTGATTCATTTCCCGCCCCTAATTTACAGATTGAAATTTGGATTCAGATTCGGTTCGGCCAGAGACAAGAATCCGAATTCGGTGCATCCCTAGTGTTAACTATATAAATGTCCTGAAATGAGAACCTGTTTGTATTGATTCCTATACTGTATTTCTGCTTGCAGGACTCGCCATTTACAAATGCAGGAATGGGCTCAAACTTGAATCTACTTGGCAAAATAGAATGCGACGCAAGTATAATGGATGGCAAATCTCTAAGTTTTGGAGCAGTGGGGTCCCTAAGTGGTATGACTTAAAAATACAATAATATTTATATCTATGGAAAGTTGTGGGTCATATTGTAAAATATTAGGATGTTGTAAGCTACCGAGGAGTTCCCTGGCCATGTCAAGGCTGGTTGCTTTTATACAGGTCGTGGAACTTCTCATTTCCTCATATTTCACAGTAGGAGGAGGATTATTTGTTATAATATGTTTCATATGACACCATCACAGCGATTATAACTGACATCCCTAAGCACTGTTTATAAGGAAATCATTTACAGGGTATTCATTGTGTATTATATACAAGTGCAAGTGTAAGATTTGTTGTAAGATTTTCCTTTGGATTCATTTTAAAGGGCATGTAAAGTCTACATTTTCCTACCATGTATATAAGTTGGGCACATCTTCCCCACCCAAACCACATCATTTGTACTACATATACCCCCTCCATTTACCAGCGCCATCACATTTTCCTAAAACAGATAGCAGCTTTCACTCGGTGGCCATTTTCCCTCTAACACATCATCAGTAACATTGAGACATGTAGGCTGTAGAGTTCATAGATTGCAGGTTACACAGGCACAACATACTTTGATACAAAGTTCTGCTGGGGTTGAGCACTGTAATGGTTAAGGTGAGCTCAGGTGAGGTGGTTAGGAGAAAAAAATAGGACCAGACAGCTAGAGCAGCAATGCTAACTCCTCATTGGCTGTTAGACTGGAGGGTGTGTTTAGAAATCTGAGCTGAGTAGAACTGAGCATGCTCATAAGTCAACAGCCAAAGCAAATTCCAGAGGGAGGGGAACGAGTGGGTTAGAGGAGGAGAAAGATTTTTAAGTGATAAAGGGGATGCTGCAGCCTTACTGTTAACCTTTTAACAACCAGAGTGCACTTATCTAAAGCTTTCAAAGAGGCTGTTCACTGGTTACATTTTTGTGGAGGGGGTGTACATGTCCTTTAAATATTAAAATGCTAGTAAGACCCACATCTAATATGCTGTATAGTGTACAGCATTCCTTACTTGTCCCACCATTCTTATGTGTACCAGAAATCTTTAGACAGCCTAGTCTATGCCTGTATCAGCTGGGCCACAGAACGCTGGATGAGTGCATGTACTATAGGTTTCAACTTTGAAATCTCTGACACACAGTGAATATTATGATCTATTGGAGGCGGCTACAGGAGTGTTGTCGAATAATAATGTTAACTAGCCATCTGTTTGTTTGATATGAGTTATTAGAGCAATCTTTGTGATTTTTCTTAATTATCCCCCCCCCCTTAGTCCATTTGCGAAGTTAAGGGGTAAATTTATCAAGGGTTGAAGTGTGAATTTATTTGAGTTTTTTTAAAACTCCCATAAACTCAAAATCTCACTTAGCGAAATTTATTATTAAAATTAAATTTCTAATCACCCTGAAAACTCGAAATCGACCCGAAAAAACTCAAATCGAATTTGAATTGACTTTGAAACGAGTTTTAAAAACTCGATTCAAGTTTTTTTCCGAAACTGAAAGTTTGCAAACAACTCAGAATTGATCCCTGGACGTCTCCCATTGACTTTTAACAGCAATTCTGGAGGTTTTAGGTGGTGAAAAGTCGAATTTGAGTTATTAAATAGCCTGAGTGTGATAAATCTTGAAAATCAAAGTCAAATTTCTTGAAATCGCAAATCAAATTTGGATAACTCCCTAGTTGATTTTGCAAGTTTTGGGAATAAAAATTTTACATTTTGAATTCGATTTTCCAATTTGACCCTTGATAAATCTTCCCCTAAATGTGAGAAGGCATTTCTCATTGAATTTGGACATGGTTTTATTTAAAGGGTACACGTCGCTCAGACATAAAAAATTCACAATTTCTCATTCCAAAATTGAGAAAGCCAGTTGGGTTACGGGTGAAATGTCTTCAAGAAAAACACAGCCGGTCCAGTTGATGTGACTTATTTCTACAGATATACCATGACCTGGATCTTCACAAACGTTTAATAAAATAATTTTTTTTAACAAATTGAAATTATTTCTAAGGATAGAATGTCCCCTTTAATGTATTCATATACAGGTATGGGCCCTGTTATACAGAATACTCAGGTATTTCTAAATGAAAAAACACTAAAAATAATTTAAATAATAAGGGGCAGATTTAGGAAAGGTCGAATTTCTAAGTTATGTGAATCAACCTGAAAATTCAAAACAAACTTGAATCGAGTTTTCCTCCAAAAAAAAAAAACTTGAATGTCAGGAAGGCAATTAACATTGTAACTTGTAAATGAACTCAGCAGGTGTTAGGTGGAGAATAGTCAATTAGAACTGTTTCCAGGGTCAAGATGTAATAAATCTCACAATCAAATTCAAGTTGGTGATTTACAATTCAAATTTGTGAGTTTTGACCAACAAAAATTTCGAATCGAATTTACCATTCGAACCTTAATAAATCCAATAGAATTGTTTTGCCTCCAATATGGATTAATTATATCCTAGTTAGGATCAACTACAATGTACTGTTTTATTAGTACATTATTACATTATTAAATCTAATGATTTGAATTATTTGATTTAAATGGAGTCTACGGAAGGTGGCCTTCCCATAATTGATGTCATTCTGGGTTTCCGGATAATGGATCCCTACCTGTATACCTTTCTGTGGATAGTGCATAAGCAGTAGCACATACCCCAAACTCAACCACAGCTGAAGTTATGTTTATGATTTTCAGGATTATGATGTCATATTTAAAGGGATCCTGTCATTGGAAAACATGTTTTTTTTCAAAATGCATCAGTTAATAGTGTTACTCCAGCAGAATTCTGCACTGAAATCCATTTCTCAAAAGAGCAAACAGATTTTTTTATATTCAGTTTTGAAATCTGACATGGGGCTAGACATATTGTCAGTTTCCCAGCTGCCCCTGGTCATGTGACTTGTGCCTGCACTTTAGGAGAGAAATGCTTTCTGGCAGGCTGCTGTTTTTCCTTCTCAGTGTAACTGAATGTGTCTCAGTGGGACCTGGATTTTACTATTGAGTGCTGTTCTTAGATCTACCAGGCAGCTGTTATCTTGTGTTAGGGAGCTGCTATCTGGTTACCTTCCCATTGTTCTTTTGTTTGGCTGCTGGGGGGGGGGTGATATCACTCCAACTTGCAGTACAGCAGTAAAGAGTGGTTGAAGTTTATCAGAGCACAAGTCACATGACTTGGGGCAGCTGGGAAATTGACAAAATGTCCAGCCCCATGTCAGATTTCAAAATTGAATATAAAAAAATCTGTTTGCTCTTTTGAGAAATGGATTTCAGTGCAGAATTCTGCTGGAGCAGCACTATTAACTGATTCATTTTGAAATTATTTTTTTTTCCCATGACAGTATCCCTTTAATGTGTTATATTAACTCCACATTCTTTCTTAAAGGAATCAAAAATCCTGTTTTGGCAGCAAACAAGTTGCTTTGTGAAGGACAGAAAGGAAAACTTTCAGCTGGCAGGATTCCCCCTTGGTAATACCATTGTATAATCTAATTTTTTTCCCATTTAATACACGTGATTTGTATAATACGTTGTTATTAAACACTGGTCGGATCTTAAAATAGCCCAAGTGTGAGTATAGATTGGCCTTGGAACCTCTTGTCCTCTGGCTCATGTGAGAACTATTAATTGCTTTCCCATTGATGCTAGGATGGATGTTTTTGATAATCCCAATTTCAAAAGCATTTTTTTCCTAACAGATGACTTTGACACAAAAAGTAAAAGTATTGGGCAATAAAGGATTCTGTCGGCATACTACATTAAAACAATAAAATACAGTTACGTCCATAAATTTTTGGACAGAGACAACTTTTTACTAATTTTGGTTCTGTACATGACCACAATGAATTTTAAATGAATCAACTCAGATGCAGTTGAACTGCAGACTTTCAGCTTTAATTCGGTGGGTTGAACAAAAAGATTGTATAAAAATGTGAGGAACTAAAGCCTTTTTTTAACACAATCACTTCATTTCAGGGGCTCAAAAGTAGTTGGAAACATTGAGTCAAAGGCTATTTCATGGGCAGGTGGGGGCAATTCCTTTGTTATGTCATTATCAATGAAGCAGATAAAAGCCCTGGAGTTGATTTGAGGGGGGGGGGTGCTGTATGTGGACAACATACGGTCAAAGGAGCTCTCCATGCAGGTGAAACAAGCCAATTTAAAGGAGAACTTCTCTCTCCGTCCACAGTGCATTAGTCAGTAAGAAGCAACTGAAGAAATACCTGACCCTAAAATGCAAAGCAGCGCAGTTCCTGGGCATCATCTTCTGCCCGTTTTTTGTTGAGAACAGAAGAGAATGTGAACGACCAGAAGATGGTGCCCAGGAACTCCACTTCGCTGCTTTGCATTTTAGGGTCAGGTTTTTTTTCAGGGGTGTCTTTTTTAATAATGGACAGGGTGGGAATGGAGAGAGAAGTGGGGTGATGGCAAGCTGTTAAGGGGGCTTTTGTAATTGGGGGGGGTTTCGTTCTCCTTTAAGCTACTCAGCAGGTGTCTCCAGTGTATGGGCTCTTATGCACTGTATTCCCCATAGATATCAAGCTGAAAATATTAAGATATCAATTGGGCAGTTTTGGAAATCCCATTGGCCATGGACGTCATTCGCACATTAATGCGGCACTCTCCCGATGGGCCTGTATAGGTGCCAAATAAGATCCGATCGTTGGCCTGGGGACCAAACATTTGGATTACGCCAACTTGGTCCAGAATGTAGGTGGCCAAAGTCCTCGGTGTGATCGGACACCTGGTAGCTATGCCACTGTCTTTAAAGGGGAACTATCGTGAAAATGATAATTTAATATAAGCTTTGGCATACTGAAATAAGACACTTTCTAAATATAAACCATTAAAAATTCTGTACTGTTTCCAAAATTATCAGGTTTACTGTATCTTCATTATCAGCATCTGTTTCTCTTCATTCTGTCTTCATGCAGCAGTTGGGTGTCAGATATTTATTGACAGTTAGATCCAATATATCTTATAGGGGAGGCTCCTTTTGCCTAGAAGATGTATTAGAGCTCACTCTATTAAACTCACCAGACATCATGTCTCTCTACATGCAGAATTTGTGCAAAAAAGGCAGTTATTTTGTTTGCACTGGAATCAGTTATTTGAGTGAGCTCTAATACATCTGTTAAGCAAAAGGTGCCCCCCTATAAGATATATTGGATCTAACTGTCAATGAATATCTGACACCCAACTGCTGCATGAAGAGAGAATGAAGAGAAACAGATGCTGAGAGAGGGATAACGAAGATAAACTTGATTATTTCCGAAACAATGCAGAATATTTAATTGATTGTATTTAGAAAGTTTCTTATTTCAATAAAGGAAGCTTATATTAAATCATGATAGTTCCCCTTTAATGTGTATGCCCAGCTTAAATTGGAATGACAACAGATACCCGTGCCATGTTATTTTCATAGAACTACATTAATTACGCCAATTTAATAAAGAGATTGCTTATAGTGATCAGTATGCTGGCAATTGTATAGCGTATACAGCCATTTATTTCATCAAGATAATGTCATGTACATCTCTGTCTGTTAATGCAAAAAGGCTTCTTTACAAACAGAACAATTGTTCTTTCTATTTGCAGCTTTCTGGTTGGAGACGGAGCATTTAAATGGGCCGTAGACCACGGGATACCAACATGCCCCCAAGACATAATGGCCACAAGTGAGTTTTTCTATAGAGATGAATGTAAATATTCTGTATCAGTGTTTTAATGTTTTCTTGAATTAACAAGAGCCCAGCCACTGTAAGTAATGGCAAACACAGTTCTTGTATGGAGGTATTAGTACTTTGAGGAGGTGTTTATCCAGATGATTATGATGTCATTGTGACATCATTATTATGGCTCAAATAAAGTCTTATAATTGACTTTTTTTTGTCCTGGGACTCATATTTATACGCTGCTCATCACATTCACAAGCCTATTGCTTATATCAACAAGTGCCTTATAGCTCGGCGGCAATTGACAACAATTCACCAACGTTACCGCCTGCAGGGACATTGCCAATTTACTAATGGGCGCAGGCGCCAATTCGCTAGCGAAAGAGATAGACGCTAGCGCTCATTCGCACTGTATCGCCAGGCGACAATTTGCTCTGGCAAATGGACGTTACTCTGCAGATACAGATTTTACTGAACGTTAGCTCTTTCGCCCAACTTACCTTCGCCAGCTTAGACCAGGAGAAGTGCAATAGAGTGTATAGATCTTCCTCAATCTTCTGTTACTTACATCATATTTTTTAGTGGAAAAAGCTTCCAAAAAACGCTGGCGTCTTTTCTTTTTTTCAGAGTGATAATCAGCCTGCAAAGGTCCTTTAAAATTTATTTTTGGGTAACTGGGTTCCCCCATACATTTTCTAACATATGGAACATTAACTATGTGTAGGGCAATATATTTACTCTAATGTCTTTATTAAGGTTGTGTAATTAACAGTGGAAATGTTAAGTAATTGCAGCAACATATATAATAAAGACGTCCATACAACTTTAAATTTCCTGCTGTATGCAAATTAACCTGAGCGCAAGACCTCTAGGGAGGCAGAAATGAACGCTAGCGGATCTTCGTTTTGAATTGCTCGCATTGCCGAAGTAACGATAGTGAAATGTCGCCAGCGTTCGGCGCCCATGCCGAAACTCCACATTTTAGTGAATTAGTGTTGTCTGAGCGAACTTTCACCTGGAGAAGTGTGACGATGGGCGCGATGTGGTCGCTGGCGACTTTTCGCAGGTTAGTGAATCTGCCCCGTAGAGTTGGCTGCCACATTTCATCTGAAAAAAGCTCTGTTTTAGGAAAGAGCTGTATTAGGTATTTGTATTTTGTCCTTGGAAATAAGCTCACAGTCAAAAATAAACTTTTGTAAGCAAGCCCTCTAGATTCAGTTCTGGTCTTTGGTGTCCCCCTCCCTCTTTTTAAAGGGATCCTGTCATGGGAAAACATGTTTTTTTCAAAACACATCAGTTAATAGAGCTGCTCCAGCAGAATTCTGCACTGAAATCCATTTCTCAAAAGAGCAAACAGATTTTTTTATATTCAATTTTGAAATCTGACATGGGGCTAGACATATTGTCAGTTTCAGAAAGAACCTCATTAAGAATAAGTAGATGGGTTTATCGGATCATCCCAAAATCAGTCTTTTCATGTGACAAAATCTGTTGTGTTGCAGTATGACTTGTAAAAAACTATCATTGGACAGATAATATGTTAACAAAACATGACCATGGCTTTTGTAATGTTTTAGTTTTCATTCTTACATTGGCCATTTTCGGAATCCTTTCTATTTCATTATTTTGCCTTTAAATATTGTTGCCTTTCTCCCTTTCTTCTCCGTTTTTTATCCTGCTTGATTTTTTTGTTTTATTTCCAGTCTTTTCGTTCAGTTTCTGTAGAAGGTTTGCTTTTTGTTGCATGTTCCTTTTCCTCCACATTTGCCTTTGACTGTTTACTGTTCTGTTTTTATTTCTGATTTATTTCTTTTAATTTTTTTGGCCTAAATATCATTTCTGATTTTCACTATATTCTATTTACGTTTATATTATGTATCCCTTTTTTTTCTTGATTCTTAAGTCATCGAACCCTACACATATTTGTGTAAATTGGAGAATTTTATGCATTGGCGTGTCTAAAAGCAAAGGCACACCAATGACATTATTTCTTATACATTATAGATAAAATAACAACATTTCACAAAAGATAAACAACATTGAATCTAATATATTGGACCACCTCTTTCTCTGAGCTTTAATAATTTGTTCTTATACATCTTATGTTCTGTATGAACTATATTTACTCATGAGCATTTATTCTCCTTGTTTAAATTAAATTGTCTAATATGAGGTTCATTGTCTATGGGGCTGATTCACTAAGGGTCGAATATCGAGGGTTAATTAACCCTCGATATTCGACTGGGAATTGAAATCCTTCGACTTCGAATATCGAAGTCGAAGGATTTAGCGCAAATAGTGCGATCGTACGATCGAAGGATTATTCCTTCGATCGAACGATTAAATCCTTCGAATCAAACGACTCGAAGGATTTTAATCCAACGATCGAAGGAATATCCTTCGATCAAAAAAACTTAGCCAAGCCTATGAGGACCTTCCCCTTAGGCTAACATTGACTTCGGTAGCTTTTAGATGGCGAACCAGGGGGGTCAAAGTTTTTTTTTAAAGAGACAGTACTTCGACTATCGAATGGTCGAATAGTCGAACGATTTTTACTTCGAATCCTTCGATTCGAAGTCGAAGGTCAAAGTAGCCCAAAAATTACTTCGAAATTCGAAGTTTTTTTACTTCGAATCCTTCACTCGAAGTTAGGGAATCAGCCCCTAAGTGTTAGTTAATTTTCTTTTTAAAACACAAATAGCCTCTAATTCGCTAATATTTTTTTTTTGTTGTTGTTGTTCTTGTGAAGAGTTAAGTTTGGCAGCATTCAAGCGTAACAAACGAAAACTGGAGCTTGCTGAAAAGGTGGAGACGGATTTTATTCAGTACAAAAAAAGAAGACAATCAAGTGAAAAGGTTGGTGTTTTTGCAAAAAGAGTCTCTGCAGGCATTTTGACCATGGCAATAGGTAGTGGTGATCAAAATGCCCACTATTGTTATTATTATTCTCATTAATTATGGCAGTTCTCTATAAGAAATACATCATATGAAACAGGCCGCATGTAAAATGTTTTATCATATAAATAAAGCCTGTTTTTAAAAAATTTACTTACACACAATTATTTGCACACTTTTTTTTTTTCTTTGCTCATTGCTTTCAAGTGTTTACTCAGTGAGCACACAAAGCATCACAACGGTGGCTCATTGTAAAACATATATATAAATTTGATTACATTTTTTTTAGGCCTTATATTAGGATATAAAATTTGTTGGTTCATTTTCTTTGAAGACACATTGATGCTATTTAACTCTCAAACTCTTTCATTTCCACTGTTTTGTACTATTTAGGAAAACATATATCAAAATTAGGGATGCACCAAATCCACTATTTTGGATTCAGCCGAACCCCCCGAATCATATGCAAAATAGGGGTGGGAAGGGGAAAATTTTTCACTTCCTTGTTCTGTTACAAAAATTCACGCAGTTTCCCTCCCCGCCCCTAATTTGCATATGCAAATAGGATTTGGTTCGGTCTGGCAGAAGGATTCGTCCGAATCCTGCAGAAAAAGGCTGAATCCCAAACCGAATCCTGGATTCGTAATGTTGGAGCATAACCTGATGTAACTGGTGACTTCCTTGGAAACACATTTTATTTTCAGAAAAAATAATCAGCGTTTGTTATGTTGCTTCTCTGCTCTTATTAAATCCTATTTTCTGTACTAAAGCCATCAATGAAATGGCTGGATATATATTCCAGATCATTTTATGCAACATGACAAAGTAGATCATGAAAAATCTGCGTCCAACTGAGTCATGTTAGAGTAGTAACTAGGAACTAAATTCAGAATCTCCATTTTGCATGTTGGAGCAATGCTAAGAAACATTGTTAGCAGATCCTCATCTACTTTACTTCCAATGTTTTGGCAACAAACCCCTGTGATGTTTTACAGGCGTCTCTGGCAGAAAAAGAGGTTGCAGTTAAGTGCATAGAAGGCTCATTTTGGTTTTTGCATAAAGCTGACATGCCACAGGTTGTTCAACTTCCACTGCCTTATCTTAGGATAATAAACTAATGATTATGACAATTAAACCAAACTTGTTTTACCTAGTCTCCACATCTTTTTGTATCACCATCTCCTAATGAGCAGACAACAGAAATAAAAGTAATGACAACAGTAAGGAGTGTGAAGAACAATGATTGTCCTCAATGACTGCTCTGTTCTTTGCACCTTACATCTTAAAGGAGAAGGAAACCTACGGAGGGATTTTATTGCCAATAGATTAGCTGCAATAGTGCAAGCTAGAATGCTATATTTATTCTGTAGAATGTTTTACCATACCTGAGTTAACAGCTCTAGAAACTCTCTGTTTGTTTAGGATAGGAGCTGCAGTATTAACATGGTGTGACATCACTTCCTGCCTGAGTCTCTCCCTGCTCTGGGCTCAGATTACAGTAGAGAAGGGAGGGGTGGGGGGAGAGGAGCAAACTGAGCATGCTCTTGCCCAGGGCAAGGAGGTTTAAACTGAAGGCAGGAAGTCTGATACAGAAGCCCATGAGTACACAATAGAAGGAAAGAAATGTGATGTTTCTTTTGACAGGGGACTCAGAGCAGCATTACTTTGAGGGTTTACTGGTATATTTAGATGGACCTTTCTGATAAGGCTTACTTAGTTTTAACCTTTCCTTCTCCTTTAAGGTGGCCGTACACGGCAGATAAAGCTGCCAATATTGGTCGTTTGGACCAATTTGACAGCTTATCTGTCCGTGTATGGGGGGCTTCCGACGGGTCTTCCCGATCGATATCTGGCCATGATATCGATCGGGAAGGTTTGATTTTTAACCGACCAACCCGTCGTTGACCCTTGGCGTATCGTAATTTGATCGTTCAGCCATACGACCGAACGTTCAAATTGCCCCCGATATAGCCATATCAGAGAAAGATCCGCTCGTTTGGCGATGTCGCCAAACGAGCGGATCTTTGAGTCTATGGCCAGCTTATATAGAAAAGCAGTGGCAGATCATTTTGGCACAGGTATAGAGGAGTGTGTATAGAAGCAAGTACACATGTAAAGAGAGTTTAAATGCATGCTTGTGTTAATATGAGATTTATAGAGTAAATGATTCCTGCAGGAGAAAACAGATTTATCTCAATTATAAGAGGTAACTTGTGGTGGTGCCCTTTGTGAATGTATAGTTAGGTGCCAGGGTTGCACCAAATCTAGGAATTTTGGTAAAATCCACAAGGTAAAAATGGACATTAAGGTGGAACATATTTATACAGATGACTTAATTTTGCCAATAGTTTTGGTTACAAGTCAAATTTAAAAAAATCACATGTATTACAACCCTAGTTGTTATATAACTTTACTTTATAGGAAGTGAACTACACAGTTGTGTCAGCATTGGCCATGTAAGCTGTGAACTCAGCTTTGCTGTATCATCAGCAGGCGCCTTTGTATATGTCAAGATCTCTGTGTCTAGACCATTAAATGTTTTCTCCTTTCCCGGGAACTGGTGAAAGTTGGGCTATAGTGTTGTTCTTTAGCTTCGCCATGCAAATAATAGTGTCCCAGTTCTTTAGGTATGGCTTTCATTCAAAATGAATGTCCTAAAGGCCAGAGAAATAATGTTATGGAGAACTATACATTGGTCATCAGCAGAAGTCCTTGTATATGTCAAGATCTCTGTGTCTAGACCACTGAATGATTTTTCCTTGCCCCTCAACTGGTGAAAGTTGGGCTGTAGCTTCATAATCCACAGAGGTCCCTGTCCTATTTGGAAGTTTCTTTTGTCTGCGCTGAAATTAGCCAGAAAATCTGACTTTTTGGGCAAAAATCCGAAAAATTCGGGCTTTTCAGGAAAAAATGTTGCGTTCTGGGTTTTCGCTTGATTTTATTGAGTTTGTCCCTGATTGGTTTATATTGTGCTTTTTTAATAATAAATAAGGTCACGTCGTGGATTCTAGTTTGGTCTGACTTCTTTATTTTAAAAAATCAGAAAAAAATGGATTTTGATAAATAACCCACATAATGTTTAAATAATTTTTTTTTAGTAGATTTAAGGTACGGCGATTCAAATTACAGAAAGATCCCTTAATCAGAAAAAAACCTGATCCCGAACGTTCTGGATAACAGATCCCATACCCGTAATTGTAAATTTTCACCATCTCGAAAGCAATGAAGGTTTCCTACCCCTGGTTTATGTTGTAGTTCTTATCATAAGATGAAAATGTGGCCTTGTCATTGGATGGCAGATTATCAAATGTTACTTTAATAGTCATGATCAGAAAGCAGTGCTTAAAGGGAAACAATAACCCTGAACATAAAACATATATTGTATATGTAAAACACTGTTTCCTAGTCTAAATTATCATTTTTAAATAAATATACTTTTGTTGTAGTACCGTATATACTTGAGTATAAGCTGAGTTTTTCAGCGTCCAAAATGTGCTGAAAAAGTCTACCTCGGCTTATACTCAAATCAGAGGGCAGTAGCTGAGATTGCAGTCACTTTTAATCATTCCTATACCAAAATTTCGCTTGGGGAGAGACTGCAATATCAAACAGCGCCCTCTGTTGGTTATATAAAAGAATAGAGCGCCCTCTGTTGGTTATATGAAAGAATAACAGTGCGCCCTCTGTTGGTTATATGAAAGAATAACAGTGACTGCAATATCACACAGCGCCCTCTGTTGGTTATATGAAAGAATAACAGTGACTGCAATATCACACAGCGCCAGCTGTTGGTTATATGAAAGAATAACAGTGACTGCAATATCACACAGCACCATCTGTTGGTTATATGAAAGAATAACAGTGACTGCAATATCACAGAGCACCCTCTGTTGGTTATATGAAAGAATAACGACTGCAATATCACACAGCGCCCTCTGTTGGTTATATGAAAGAATAACAGTGACTGCAATATCACACAGCGCCCTCTGTTGGTTATATGAAAGAATAACAGTGACTGCAATATCACACAGCGCCCTCTGTTGGTTATATGAAAGAATAACAGTGACTGCAATATCACACATCACCCTCTGTTGGTTATATGAAAGAATAACAGTGACTGCAATATCACACAGCACCCTCTGTTGGTTATATGAAAGATTAACAGTGATGGCAATATCACACAGCGCCCTCTGTTGGTTATATGAAGGATTAACAGTGACTGCAATATCACACAGCGCCCTCTGTTGGTTATATGAAGGATTAACAGTGATGACAATATCACACAGCGCCCTCTGCACATGGTAGTGGGACAGTGGGACAATGCACACAGTAATCCGTTTGGCAATTCTCTGTCACCATCAACTTTGCAAAGAAGTCCGGTTGATCGCTGGGGGGTCGCTTTGGCAGAATGTGCGCTGCTGGGAGACAGGGCTGTAGTTGTGTCTAGGCTTATACTCGAGTCAATAAGTTTTCCCAGTTTTCGTAGGTAAAATTAGGTACCTCAGCTTATACTCGGGTCGGCTTATACTCGAGTATATACGGTATGTGCCGTTCGATAACACAAACTAGGAAAACTGCCATTTTTAGTACAAAGGTCCTCCCCCTGCTCATACAATAAACTGTGCTTACACACAAACCAAGGGCACACGTATTTTTTAGTTTTCCTTTAATATGCAATTAAATGGGTTGAACAACGTTGCTGATATGAGTGATTAGGGCAGCAGACAGGTAAACTTGTCGTACCGTCAAAATGTTACAGGGTTACCCATTTGAAAAAAAACAAAAAAAAACAACGAAAATGGTATAAAGGTGATACCATCATTGGCTAACTAAGATAATCATAGCAAGCTTTCAGAATATTTTAGTTCCTTTTTCCGCTAAAAATAATATCAAACTCTAGTTGGTTCACACCAATACATAAGCCAACATCAGTGTCAACCTTAGGTTTTTGTATTTGTTCATTGTAGGTTGTGGGTACATGTGTACAAAAATGTTGTGATTATAGCAGATTTGTTTTTGGTCTGGATGGAATAGGAACACCCCATGTAATTCAATCAGAGGACAGATAATCACTGGGACGGCCAGTTTGGCAAATGACTAAACTGGCCACCTCTCCGTGGTTTACTCTACCTTGACTCTGGTGACTTCTCTATTCCACTGTTATTGAATCAGTTTAACTGAATTGGAGAGAATAAGGCAGGATTGCATTTAGAAGCATGGTTGAGTCTGTGTGTAATCTCTCCAACCTCTCTCATGGATAGAAGGAGCCCTACTTGACCCTTGAGTGAAGATATGTGCAGTGGTTGATTAATGCATAAAAAGGGTTCTCACCAGCACTTGTGATCCTCCTTCAGTTCTGCTGCTTTGCACTCGGGTTCCCTGGATGTTTGGCTTAACAACACCAGGGAGCAGATTTACTAAGGGTCGGATCGAATGGTCGAATAGTCAAACGATTTTTACTTTGAATCGCTCGAATCATTCGATTCGATCGAATTTGACCCATTCAATGGTCGAAGTACCCAAAAAAAAACTTCGAAATTCGAATTTTTTATTGTCCGAATCCTTCAATTGAGATTAGTAAATCTGCACCCATATGTTTCCATGAAAAAAAGTATAGGATTGTCAAACACATTTCTCATATTCTGTATTCATTGAAGTGAGTAGTGCGGCGCCTCCTTATATAAGTTACTCAAGAGGAAATGAAATGTTGCAGTAAACAGGAGCAGAGGCACTGAGGTATGTATCCATGTCCTAGGTATATTGGGAAAGGGATCAAAGTCACCGGCACACAGGGAATAACGCTAGCAGGGCGAACCCTTGCAAGAATTATTGCGCAATGCAATGTTTCGGAGCAAAAACCCATGCTTGACAAAGGAGTTTTTCCCCCAAAACTTTGCATCCCGCAATAATTCTTGCAAGGGTTCACCCTGCTAGCGTTATTCCCTGTTTGCCGGTGACTTTGATCCCTTTCCCATGTTGGTTGTGAGGTGGCCAATACCTCTTTCACTGTGCACCAGGGATTCACGTCTTCGGAGTGCCAGGGACTGGTCCGATTTTGACCGCTCATCCCTTATTCCCGAAATGTTACTGAATAGTCATAACTTTCTCTTTGATCTCCTGCACTGAACAGCCAGAAAAAGATACAAAGTTTCTAAAACTTAATTGGCTTTTGGCAGAGAGCCCAGAATATGTGGCAGGTGATACTTTTGTAACCCTTTAAGATAAGCAAAGAAACAATTGTAACAATTTAAGATAAGCAGGCCTCTTGGGGAAACTGTGACTTGCAGCTTAAAGGGCAATTCACCTTCATTAGAAAAATGTTGTTCAAACTTACGTAACCTGCAACAGATGGGAATTAGTGGGTGTGGCCACAAAAATGGGAGTGGTCGAAAATCGCCTCCTTCTCCGCCCACCAAATCTTTTTGTCCCTCTTTTTATTTCCAAATTGTCGGGAGGTATGTATTGCCAAGCTCTAACTGTTGGGATGTTAAGCATCACATTTCTCTGAAAAAGCTATGAACTTAAAATGTCACAGCATAATGATGTGTATTCTATAAATTGTGAAAATGCAGCTATGAAAAGTATTTATCACGTGAGCTGGGCTATCTATTATATACCAAGATAAACAATGCAAAAATATGACATACCGTATATACTCGAGTGTAAGCCGTCCCGAGGTTTCTAATTTTACCTCCAAAAACTGGGAAAGCTTATTGACTCGAGTATAAGCCTAGGGTGAGAAATGCAGCAGCTTCTGGTAAGTTTCAATCAATAAATTGAGGGTTTCTGCTCCCATTGCGAATATTCTTGGATGCCGGCGGCTATTCTTGGACGCATATTTTGGGGGCTGAAAAACTTGGCTTATACTCGAGTATATATACGGTACTTTTGATTTTGCCAGCAGAAAATGAAATGCATACGTTTCTGCTCAGGCTGACTTTCCTTGTTAATGTTCTTTTATAAACACCGGTTGTTATTACTCCACAGGAGAATGACTCAAGGACTTTGGACACTGTTGGAGCAATTGTTGTAGATCAGGATGGGAATGTCGCTGCTGCTGTTTCCAGTGGAGGATTAGCCATGAAGCATCCCGGGAGAGTTGGCCAGGTGAATGAATATATTCTTTATTAAAGCCTACATCATCTCATGCTTCACTTTATGAACTGAAGATGCAAATGGCATCTTTGAATTACCAAGAATGGGGCTCCTGCCCCTACATATACAGGGTTTTTGTTGGATGAGTCCTCTCCATAATATTATATAAAGTAGACGACAGGGCACTTCTGACGTTAATGCGATACCGACTCGTTCCTATTAAAATCATAGGAACGTGTCCATATCTATAAGCTGCAGCACGCAGAATATTTTCAAATAAAAGCTTCCCCAAAGCCACCCCAGGAACGGTTGTTGACCCGACCCTCTGACACTGCTAAATGATCTTCTCTTTTGTTTCAGTGACGCGCGACCCTTCCATAGGCTAATTACAAATTAAAACAGGACATCAGCCTATGGAAGGATCGCTCAACAGAGAAGATAATTTAGCAGTGTCAGAGGGTCGGGTCAACGAAGGTTCGCGGGGCTGGTGGCGGCTTTGGGGGAGCTTTTAGTTGAAATTATTCTGCTTGCAGCAGCTCCTAGATATGATTTTTATAGGAACGTGTCGGACAACTGTGATTATTGTCCTCGTAAAGGAAAACTATATCTTCAGATTTAAATCAGTAAATATTGCCCTTTTACATCATTAACTTTAAAAGAGAAGGAAAGCCTGTTTGCACTCGGGGGTGCCAAATGTTAGGCACCCCAAGTGATTGTATTGACTTACCCGGAACCCCAGGCCAGTGCTCCTATCAGCAGAACTGCACCGGCCCGGGGTTATACCAGTGAGCACCACAGAGCGACCTCTTTCTTCGGCGGCTACTCATGTGCAGTAGAACGAAAAGCCAAACTAAAAAGTCGACTATTTCATTCTACTGCGCATGCGTTTGCCCTGGGAAATTTGAAGAAAGAAGAACCTGGAAGAAGATTGCTCTGTGGTGCTCACTGGTATAACTCCGGGCCGGTGCAGTTTTCTGCTGATAGGAGCACCGGCCTGGGGTTTCATGTAAGTCAATACAATCCCTTGGGGGTGACTAATATTTGGCACCCCCAAGTGCAAGATGACTTTCCTTCTCCTTTAAGCCACCGTTTAGGAATGGTCTGTGTGTTTCCTCAGTGATCACCTGACCAGAAATACTGCAGCTCTATCTGTAACAGGAGGAAGTGTAGGAGTAAAATACAGAGCTTTGTCTGTTCATTGGCTCATGTGACCTAACATGTATGCATGCCCTTGGTTGATTCATGTGCACTGTGAATCATAATCCCAGGGGGCCATCCTTAGTATTTAAAATGACAATTTTCTATTTAGGGTTACCCAATGGCACATACTGAAAAAAACACATTTTTCTGAAAATGGTTTATTTAGATGAAGCAGGGTTGTATACATAGGGTGTTTTATGCAATATATTTTCATGGAAACTGACATTTGTCGGGGGCATAGTTTTCCTTTAAAGCTATGTCCTTCCCAGAGGCAGTGTAGAAGTGCAGCCCACGCTCCTATTCTGCCTGACATGTTGGAGAAATGAGAGAGCCAAAGGCAGAAATGATAATGATTTTATATAATGATATAATATAATTTATGATTTTAATGTGAGCGGAACTTTTCCCAAATAAAAAATCACTAATTCGAATTACTGAACTAGATTTGAAAAGGTCAAGTCCTGGCTTTCTTCTTTGCCATATGACAGGTTTCTCTCTGAAAAGTTCATATTTAACCAGATAAAGGACATACCTCTAGATCGCTGCCACACCTACGAGTTCAGAGAAACATTAGTCAGAGACGAGTGCGTTGGCCTGACTGTAACAGCGGGAGATCAGAAGCAGTAAATAAGCTCAAAATAAAGTGAAATGGGAGCCAAAAGTGGAAAACAGAATAGGGGTAATCGCAAAACGGAGATAAAGCACAAGTCAGAAGAAAAAGCAGCCAAAAAAGTGGGCATAAGGAAGTTGTTGGGGGTTAAGTTAGAAAAGGTACTGGTATGGGATCAGTTATCCGGAAACCCTTTATCCAGAAAGTTCTGAATTTTCGGAAGGCTATCTCCGAATGACTCCATTTTATCCATATAATCCAGACTTGTATAAACTATTTCATTTTTCTCTGTTACAATAAAACAGTAGCTTGTACTTGATCAAAACTAACATATAATGTATACTTATTGGAAGCAAAACCAGCTTATTGGGTTTATTTAATGTTTGCATGATTTCTTTTTAGAGGACTTAAGGTATAAAGATCCAAATTACAGAAAAAAAATGGCTAAATATAATAAGAATAAAATGCATGTGTATACTACAAGTAATGCTGTACGTGTGTTGCTCACTCTGTCAAGAAGTGGTAAAACCTTGCAGAGCACAGAAGGAGCTCAGAAAGTGAGTGGTTTTGGATACAAGTATGCCGTTGTTTTTGACGTTCAAGCAGTGTTGTGTGGTTTTTACTCATTATTGATGATCTCTTACTTTAATGGCTTCCCACCTGTGCAGGATAAAAGAGAAATCTGTAGAATAGTAATGGATATGTGAACACATACTTAAGGTGGCCATACACGGGCAGATAAAGCTGCTGATATTGGTCGTTTGGACCGATTTGACAGCTTATCTGCCCGTGTATGGGGGCTTCTGACGGGTCTTCCCGATCGATATCTGGCCACCACGATATCGATCGGGAAGGTTTGATTTTTAACCGACCGACCCGTCGGAGCCCCTTGGCGCATCGTAATTCGATCGTTCGGCCATACGGCCGATATAGCCATGCCGTTAGTGGCATATCAGGGAAAGATCCGCTCGTTTGGCGATGTCGCCAAACGAGCGGATCTTTGAGTCTATGGCCACCATTGCTCTCATGTCAGCGCTGCTCAACTTCTCTTTCTTCTGATTGATGTTATATTTGTTTTGTTTTGTCAAACATTTAAACACCAAGGAGTTGTTGAGGGGATGCACTTTTGGCCTTTGGGTTTAAACCACTCTAATATGCCTGTGTTCTGCTTATACAAAATTCAATTTAGAAAGTTGCTTAGCGTGCCTTTCAACTGCTTTGAGATAGGACTGTTGCCTTTATTTTCCTTGTGTGGCAGTTAAAACGAAACCCTTAATTAAAAAAAACCCTACCCTACATAGACCCTCCTCTATGCTCCCCCAGCCTAGCTGTTACCCCTGGTAAATGCCCCTAACTCTTACCTTACCCCTCGTGCAGATTCAAGGCATTGGAGTTCACGGGTGCCATCTTCTTCTCTTCGGTAATCTTTGGGAAGAGATATTGGTGCATGCGCAGTTGGAGCAGTCTTCTGTTTCGTGACAACTGTGCATGCGAAGAAAGTCGCGGAAATTGCAGAAGTGCCGAAAGAAGACCCAAAGGTTACTGAAGAGAGGTAAATGGCTGCTGTGAACTCCGATGCCCTGTACCCGCACCAAGGAGTAAGTAAACAATTAGGGGCAGGGGGGTCTATGTAGGGTAGGGGGTTAGGGGTTTTTTTTTTTAAATTAAGGGTTTGGTTCTCCATTAAGGCTAGAGTTCTGTAATCTGTTTTTAGGGTTTCTTCTCTCTTCTTTCTGAGTTGCTTCTGAACTTCACCAAGTGAACTTGGTCTTTTCATGGTGTTCACTACAATTGACTGGCCTATGTGGACAACCTACATTTCACGGAGTGGTATCACATGCCACTCACAGATACTTTGATGGGTTGAGAGGTAATGTTTAATTCATTGTGTCCTTCAGATTTCTACTTTAGAGGTGTAAGGATATGATCGCTCCTCATATGTATTCTGTTGTCAAGTTGGCAGGCAAGTTATAGCAAGAGATCAGCAATCATCATCTCAGTAGATGTTCTTGGCGGCTGTGGCCTTGAAATATCATGGAACAAAGGATACAGGTACCGGCACACAGGGCGAATTCAAGAAGGGGACTAGCCCCTTACATGTTTATTAGTCAACACAACGTTTCAGGGGCAGTTCCCCCTTCATCACCTGACGAAGGGGGAACTGCCCCTGAAACGTTGTGTTGACTAATAAACACGTAAGGGGCTAGTCCCCTTCTTGAATTCGCCCTGTGTGCCGGTACCGGTTTCCTTTGTTCTTGACTGTGTTGAGGAACTGCTGACTTCCTAGGGTCCGAGCACCGTGGGTAAGCATTCCATAGGGCTCGGGCTTGAATGCCTTGAAATATCATCCCACCAGACATAAAGAATTTATGAAATTATTTAATTAAAAACACTAGAGGTCATTTTTAAACACTGGGCAAATTTGCATCTGGGCAGTAACCAATGGTCACCAATCCATTGTCTTCTTTCCCAGTCACTGATTGGTTGTTATAGGTTATTGCCCAGGTGCAAATTTGACCAGTGTTTATAAATGAACGCCAATAAGTCTGCCTAGGTACAGTGACCCATAGGGCCCGATCAACAGAAGGAATCTATTGGTCACCTGTTTAAAATGGAAATATCTTATTGGTAGGTCACTTCACCTTGGCAAACTTCATGCCTTTTATTACTTCTGGGGGTAATTTGCTTGATAGGCAACAGTCTCCCTTATGATGCTTTCAGAATGTGAGCCTATAATAGGTGATTGTATGTTTCAGATGAGAAGATTTACAAGGGAATACTTACATATAGTTTAATATCCAAATATTTAGCTTGTCTCTCTTTTGTCAATGTTTCGCTAGAGAATGTGCCATTGTTTTTAGCCGGTAGTCTAACTGCTGCCCTTGTTGCATCTTGTTTATAGGCCGCTCTCTATGGATGTGGCTGCTGGGCTGAAAACACTGGAGTTCACAATCCTTATTCTACAGCTGTGAGTACTTCAGGTATATTCTTCCATTCTTCCATTCAACATTTACTTAAACCTCAGTGATGTACAAGTGAAATAAAATCTGCCCACGTCTGTTATTTATGTTTATGTATGATTACTGTATTGTGACTATATCCACAAATGCACTATATACAATTATCTATTGATACAGTATTATAATGCTTGCTTAAAGGGATTCTGCACAAAGTTAAGTATAGAAAATGTATCGGAGCTCACCCTTCTTGATAGCGCAGCGTCTCTCCCCTCGGTAGCAGCTCTCGCGGGATCCTCCTCACCTCGTTCAGGAGGTAACTATAGTGCACAGATTTACCCCGCTATACGGCGCTGATCGAAGGAATCACAAGACGTTTGAGCTCAATTTCCTTGCGGCTTTATTTGGCACATCTAGTGAACTTGTGGCAGTGGGTTGGTGAGGAAACCTACGCGTTTCGTGCCTTCTCTCCTGGCACTTTGTCAGGGTCTGTGCCAAATAAAGTCGCAAGGAAATTGAGCTCAAACGTCTCTTGTGATTCCTTTGATCAGCGTCGTATAGCGGGGTAAATCTGTGCATTAAAGGGATTCTGTCATGATTTTTATGATGTTGTTTTATTTCTAACGCGCACTGTTTACATTTCAAATAATTCACGCTACAATATAACATTTTATTCCTGACGCAAACAAGTATATTTTTTTAGTTGTATAATTGGCAAGTAGACGGCTATCTCAAGTCATTTTGCCTGTTTCTGTGCTTTCAGACAGAGCCAGCTCTTCACAATGGAACCGCTTTCAGACAGGCTATTGTTCAGTGTAACTGGAAAAGTCGCAGTGGGAATTGAATTTTTACTTTCGAGTAGGGATGCACGAATCCAGGATTTGGTTCGCAATTCAGCCAGGATTCTGATTCCGCCGAATCCTTCTGCCGGCCGAACCGAATGTTAATCCTAATTTGCATATGCAAATTAGGGATGAGGAGGGAAATCGTGTGACTTTGTCACAAAACAAGGAAGTAAAAAATGTTTTCTCCTTCCCTCCCCTGGATTCGGTTCAGTATTGGGTCAAATCTTTTGCGAAGGATTCGAGGCCGAATCCAAAATAGTGTATTTAGTGCATCCCTACTTTCAAGTGATATTCTTATATCTACCACTAGGTGGGGCATGGGCCAATTTTTGGCAGTGCAGGTGGCAGGTAGCTGTTATTTTGAGTTAGGGAGCTGCTATCTGCTTACCTTTCCATTGTTCTGTTGTTAGGCTGCTGGGGGGGAGGTTTGAGGGTGATATGCAGTACAGCAGTAAAGAGTGACTGAAGTTTACCATAGCACAAGTCATATGACTGAGTACACCTGGGAAACTAACAGCATGTCTAGCCCCATGTTATATTTCAAAGTAAAATATAAAACAATCTGTTTGCTATTTTGAAAACTGGATTGCAGTGCAGACTGTTGCTGAAGAATGATTATTAACTGATGTTTTTTTTAAAAAAAAAATATATAAATTTTTCTGTAACAGCATCCCTTTAACTAACCAGGTACTAGATGTTTTAGTGGTACCTTCTGCTGCATTATCTCAAACAATATAAGACCCAATGCTATGCTGACTGTATACCTACATCACTATAGCTGTCCAATTGTTCTGTTTATTAATCCCCCGCCATCATTAACAACAACCTGAAGAAAAGAACTACAATTTTGCCCATGTCTTACTGCCAAAGAAAATATCCTTACACAGTCAATGAAATGCACAGCAGAAAAAATGTCACAATAAGTAGTACCTACGTTCTAGCATTGGTGCTCTCCTGCTATTCACACACCTGAAAGCAGTATATTGCCAATAGTTTAGCCACAATAATGCAAGCTATAACACTATATTTATTCTGCAGAATGCTTTACTATACCTGAGTAAACAGCTCTAGACCCTGTCTGTTTGTTTAGGATAGCAGCTGCCATATTAGCTTGTTGTGACATCACTTCCTGCTTGAGTCTCTCCCTGCTTGCTCATAGCCCTGGGCTCAGATTACAGCAGGGAGGAGAGGAGCAAACTGAGCATGCTCAAGCCCTAGCCCTGGAGGTTTAAGCTGAAAACAGGAAGTCTGATACAGAAGCCCATGAGTACACAATAGAAGGAAAGAAATGTGCTGTTTCTTTTGACAGAGGACTCAGAGCAGCATTACCGTATATACTCGAGTATAAGCCGAGGTACCTAATTTTACCTACAAAAACTGGGAAAATGTATCGACTCGAGTATAAGCCTAGGGTGAGTGGGTTAAAGAAAACTGGTACATTTCACAAGTCTAAGCCAAGGCAGTTTGTCAGCAATGGAGAAAGGGTTGAAGTCTCTTGTACACACACATTACACATATTTATGGTGCCTCAGTCTAGCTATGTATATCCATCAGTGAAGAGATAGTGTGCGCCATACAGGGGCAACAGTAATTAGGCATGGTACACGGCTCCTAACACAAAATGGAGGCTTTAAAGGAGAAAGAAAGGCTGGAGACACTTGGGGGTGCCAAACGTTTGGCATCCCCAAGTGATTGTAGCGACTTACCAAAAACCCAGGGCCTGTAGGAGTTTGCACCATGAAGAAAGCTACGGTACTTCTGTCTTCACGCAGGGTATGGGACCTGTTATCCAGAATGCTTGGGACCTGGGGGTTTCCGGATAACGGATCTTTCAGTATTTCGGATCTTCATACCTTAAGTCTACTAGAAAATCATATAAACATAAATAAACCCAATAGGCTGGTTTTGCCTCCAATAAGGATTAATTATATCAAGTAGAATTAATTATATCTGTGGGCTGGGCTGTCAAAATCAAGACTCTCCCAGGGAAAATGGGACAGTTGGGAGGTATGTAATAGCCCTTTGGCATTGTGATCCAATTATACCCCTTATACAGGTATGGGACCTGTTATCCAGAATGCTCGGGACCTGGGGTTTTCCTGATAATGGATCTTTCTGTAATTTGGATCTTCATATCTTAAATTTATTAGAAAATCATGTAAACATGAAATAAACCCAATAGGCTGGTTTTGCCTCCAATAAGGATTAATTATATCTTAGTTGGGATCAGTTACTGTTTTATTGTTACATAGAAAAAGGAAATTATTTTTAAAAGTTTGGATTATTTGGATAAAATGGAGTCTATGGGTGATGACCTTTCTGTAATTCGGAACTCTCTAGATAATGGGTTTCCGGATAACACATCCCATACTTGTATTTGAATTACTATTATCCAGCCCTCTAATCTGCAAGCCTAAGAAGGGTCAGGGCTTTCAGTTTATCATGACGCATTGCTACAAGGTCAAGACTCAATCTTTAATTTTGTCTGTAGACACTTGTTTTCTCTGAATCATTGATCAATATTGATGTAAATAGAGAAAGATTGTCTCTCCAGAGTCATTACCTTTTGATGTTGTGTATGACTGGCTAGTTTAATTGCTTTCATTAAGATGACAAGTGGCCTCTGTGACTGTCTCTGTGACTCCCTTGTTCTGTCTGTGGATCTTTGAATTATAACCAAAAGTACATGTTGTTCCCTTGCCAGAGAATATTTAGTAATGTTCCAGTTTAGGGCAGAGACACGCGGTCAGATTCAGGGGTGATTAGTCACTGAGTCACTCCGAGTGCCATCCCGCCGGCAATTTGCATTCTAGTCAAGGGGAAGACAGTTCGGGGAGATTAGTCGCACCAAAGAAGAGGAGATTTGTCGCCAGGTGACCATATGGCTCTGCCCTGAAAAGTAGTCTTTTTTTTTTTTTCTTCATTAATATGTACAAATTAAGCTGTTGAAATCCAATTGTGGTTAAGAAACAGCCTTCTTCTCCACTTGGAACCTTAGTAGTTCACCAGCCCCAGGTCCCGAGCATTCTGGATAATGGGTCCCATACCTGTATAAGGGGTATAATTGGGTCACAATGCCAAAGGGCTATTACATACCTCCCAACTGTCCCATTTTCCCTGGGAGAGTCTTGATTTTGACAGCCCAGCCCACAGGTGTGCAACACCCTATCTTCAAAACAGGCAGTGTCAGGGTGTCTTGAAGATAGGGTGTCGCACTCTACGTTACATAGGACACCGAACGGGCAGTGGCCGATGACGCATGATTTATCCATCTCTTGAGTAAAAGTCTTCTGAATCATATATACATTATCAGTGACTGCGATTAGCCGTTGAGTCATCAAAATGGAAACACATTTTAATCCATTTCTCTATTATTTTTGCTTTCCTAGTCTGTAAAACATGCAAACCAGTTTTGAAATGGAGAAAGACTTCAGCAGCTTTTAGGTGTTTTAAGTTTTTCTTTGTTTCAAAAGGCCATTTGGATAAAATAACATAGATTGCTGAGGTCCATTGGCATGAAACCCTGCCTGATTACTGACACAGAGCTTCCTTAGAAATTGCTAATGCTGAAAGAAATTGAAAAGAAAGAAATTGAAAAGAAATTGGCCTCTTTATGTTGTGTACTAAACCAAGTCTAACACTAGCATTGAAGATCTGTTCCTCTGAAAAGGCCCCCAGTAGCCTCCCATGTCTCTACTGCTGTCCATTCACTTTCTGCTAATGATTTCTGGTGAGTAGTAACGAGTGAATCTGACCCGTTTCGCTTCACCAAAGAATTTGCGAAATGGAAAAAAATTCATTGAAGTCAATGGACGATTTTCCGTGCAACATTTTTTAAGCCACACAACATTTTTTTAAAATATACTTTTGAGCAGTGATCACCAACCAGTGGCTCTCAAAGCAGGTGCTTATTTTTTTTTTTACCATTAAATATATTGCGTCAATGTGGAATGATGTCTTGGTACAAGGAAGAAGGTTTAGGGTTCCTAGAAGTTTTTACTTTTTTTTTCTTGAGGTATAATCACCATTGTGACAATGGACCTTGGTGCAAAGTAGGCACTGAGTTATGAAAGCCTGGATTTCTTATATTACATCACTGAAGAAGCCTTCTTTTATAAAGAACACAAATCAATAAGTAGGGGGACAGTGTACACCTATGTCAACTCAATGAATAGGATTTGTAGCAACTTTATCACGTGTTCATAAATATTAAAGATGTTGTTCACCTTCAAACACTTTTTACAGTTCAGTTGGTTTCAGATTGTTCCCCAGAAATAAAAACTTCTTCCAATTATTTCTACCTTCACCTTCTTATGTTTTTCTGAAACAACTCCGGGTGTTCTAAACTACCGTATATACTCTAAGTATAAGCCCAGTTTTTCAGCACCCAAAATATGCTGAAAAACTCTACCTCGGCTTATACTCGGGTCAAGCGCAAAAATGGTCGCCGGCGTCCAAGAATAGTCGCCTGCGTCCAAGAATAGTTGGCGGCGTCCAAGAATAGTCTCCAAGAATATTCGCCGGCATCCAAAAACGAGACGCCGGCACCTCCAATGGGAGCAGAAACCCACAATTTTTTGATTGAAACTTACCAGAAGCTGCTGCATTTCTCACCCTCGGCTTATACTCGAGTCAATAAGCTTTCCCAGTTTTTGGAGGTAAAATTAGGTACCTCGGCTTATACTCGAGTATATACGGTAATACATTAGTTGATCTATTTTTTTTATTTTTCTCATAGCACATTGCACATTTTTGTGACAGTGTGTATATTTATTTATTGCAATATTTATGCTCCCAGTTTTGTACTTTAAAATATCTTGTGCTGCTTATGCAAGAAGAGCTGTATAAAAAATAGAAATGCATACTTAATGGATGGATGGTTCTAATTTATGTGTTACAGTGCGTATAGAAATGATCTTATTATGGCATTTTGTATAAATTATTCTGTGCATGAAAGTATTATTCTTAACCTGTAGGACATTTTATGTTGTAGGCTGTGGAGAGCACCTTGTACGGACCATATTGGCCAGAGAATGTTCGCTTGCATTGCAGGCTGAAGATGCTCACCAAGCTTTGCTAGAGTCTATGCAAAATAAATTCATTGGTAAGAGCAAGATACAACTGTCTGCTTGTAAAAAAAAAAAAAAAATCAATATATCCTTTTGCCTAATAACATTTTGTAAGAAGATTTTTGTAGGGGGGAAAAATACTCGAAAAAGAATTCCTGAAAAATAGATAAGAATAAGAAATAATACATTTGTCAGCCTGTACTGGTGTGGGATCTGTTATCCAAAATGTTTGGTATTTGGGATAAGAAGCAGTTTGGATCCTCATAAATTGTCTACTAAAAATCATATAAACATGAATTAAACCAAGTAGGATTGTTTTGCCAGCAATATAGATTACTAAAATAATATAATTATTTGCTTACAATTAGTGATGAGCGAATTTATTCACCAGCCATGGATTCACAGCAAAACACCAAATTTCGCCATTTGGGAATTTTTCCACGAAACTGCAGCGAGAATCCGCCGCAAAAAAGGCCATAAGAAAAAACACACATTGGCTTTATTGCATTTGGGAAAAAAAGTTGCCATAAGAAAAAAACACTTACTGACTTTAATGCTTTAATGCATTAGGACAAAAAAAGTCGCCATAAGAAAAAACGCCCATTGACTTAGGACAAAAAAAGTTGCCATAAGACTTCAATGTGTTTCGCAAAATTTCGCAATTTTTTTCAGTTTTTTCGACAAAGCGAAATGGGACAGATTCACTCATCACTACTTACAATAGACTCCTTGGGAGATGACCTTTCTGTAGGATAAAACACACGTATTGTACCCCAATTTGTTCCTGATTGATGTTCATGTTTGTACATATGCATAAAGAGCTGTCAAACCCCCCCCCCTTATTTTTTGGGAGTTACCCGATTTTGACCCTCTCCCCCGGTCATCCTACCACGTTCTCCCAAATTTTAAGCATTCCCCTGATTTTTCATGCAGATTCTCTTTAAAATCCGAATGCAAATGCTCAGTAAATATTCAGCATGTGTTTTAGAGAAAGTGCGGATAGAGATTTGCGGCACCAAGAGAGATTTGTGCATGTGATTTGTGGGGGGGGGAGCGATTGGAGAGGGGGGCTGACGGTTCCGTGACATCACTTTGGGGTCTTCAGAAAAAAATCTTCGCAAGTTGACAGCTCTGTGCATGTATGTTATTCATATAGTTCTCCCTTCTTTGTCTACTAAGCTGTTGTGAACAAATAAGTTCCCCATCTTGGATATAAAAAGTTGATCCCCCGAATCCAATGGATCTTACAGTATTTTTTTTAAGGGTATTATGGATTATCCCTTGGCATTTTCCTGCCTATGAGATCCATAGTTTTGGCTTGTCCTGTGCTGTGGAGGAGAAACCAGATGAACAGAGCCATATTATTGAGATCCCTCCACACATGTATTTACACCACATCTCATAAGACCGTTTCCTTCCGTCTTTTGTAAGGCTGAGCTTTTCAAATTTCTTGGCAGCCTATGTCCTGGAAATCACTAAGGTTCAGCTAAACTTATCATTCTGATTCCACTGTGTTTTAAATCCATTTAGAATAGATGAAAGCGTTAGGGGTCAGTGTAAACTTTTGTCTTGTACCTTCATTGCCTTAGTTGCCATGTGTGTTTTCTTTTTGGCAACTAAAAGGCTTTTTCATTTGCAGGCAGAAGATAGGTGTAACATACTCATCTGATAGGAACCTTAGAAGCTGTGGGTACACTCGGATGCACAGGGGCACCCCTGTGGATTCTGGTGTTCTCCAACGCCCTTTTGGGGCCCTGGGCTTTCTGCTGCGAAATCTACAAGGAGTACTGCAGAAACAGTAACAAGTTCAAAACAAAGTACTGGCAAGGATTAGGCAAGACGTAGTTGAAGATCAGGCAAAAGGGTCAAGGCAGGTGGCAGGAATCGGAGTCAAAAATCAGGCAGGAGTAAAAAAAACAGGAATTCAAACACAATAATATATAAAACTTAGGCAGGATCACTGTTACCAGGAAGAGCAGGGCTTAAAAAGGAGATTTGGCACCAATTTTCGAATTTTGCACTGTGTGGTGACGTCACGCCGTATCTTAAACAAATTATACCTTTAAAGGTAAAACTAAACCCTAAAAATCAATTTTTTTTGATACTGAACCTAAGTTTCAGCTTGTCAATAGCAGCAATGATCCAGGACTTCAAACTTGTCACAGGGGGTCACCATCTTGGAAAGTGTCTGTGACACTCACATGCTCAGTGGGCTCTGATTGGCTGTTGAGAAGCTAAGCTTAGGGCTCATCACTAATTATCCAGCAGAAAATGAGGTTTTGCTACCGGGCTTATTATTAAATTCTGATGCTATTTGCAGTGGTTCCTGTGCTGCCATGTACCAATAATCTGAATTATTTAATATTCAGCGAGTGGGTTCCTAAGCTCAGTAAGTGACAGCAGCACAGAGCATGTGCAGTCAATCAGCAGAAAAGAAGATGTGGAGCTACTGGGGCATCTTTGGAAACACAGATCTTCCCTGAAAAAAAGTTGTGCAATGTTCTCATGTGACTTGTGGGTATCTTGAGTGCTGTTCATCCAAACACTGGATTCTCCCCAGCAGCAATTTGTTTTTGTTGTATCTGAATTCCCAGTATATATCATGCATTTATAAAATAGATGATGGTTACCTTGAAGGGCCTACCTGGAGAAGAAGACACCCAAGAAAATCTCAAGAAGCCCCATTAGGGATTGGGAAGTGTACTATATGCTGGGTCTAGGTCAATACTTTTTAAACCTTAATTTATTTTTTTTGCTATAATAAAGGCTGAAATTCAAGAATGCCATAGAAGCAAAAAAAATTAACATGGTAAAATATTAACTGAAAACTCAAGAAATTAATAATACGCACTCACCCATTTCCTAGGTGCTAATTAATAATGCAGATATCCAGGCTGCATATAAACCAACACACAGTTTAAGACACAACCAAACTTTCCATTTGTCTGAAGCACTTTTGATATAAGACATATTTTTGTTCTCTTTAGGTTCACCGTTCCTAGCAAATGAAGAGAGCATTCTTGGTGGAGTTATTGTACTTCGATCATGCAGGTGTTCCACAAAACCCAGCTCTGCAGATGAAAAGCAGGCATTGCTAGGTAAATGGTGTCTGTTTCTTACATGGAGGTCATGATGTTTGTATCAGACTTGGGAAATAATTCTATTCTAGATGTAACTAGCATTTTGCACTGGTGCTTAAATATAACATACTTTGTTGTGATGTTATTTTTACAGTGGAATTTCTATGGAGTCATACAACAGAGAGTATGTGTGTTGGTTACATGTCAGCGCAGGATGGCAAAGCCAAGGTAAGAATACTGAATATACTGTATATATATATATATATACATGTGGTAAAGTACCCAAACTTAACCTGCCTTTATTTGAAATAGTTATTTTACCCAGAAAGCTTACATTTGAGTGTTTTCTGACTGAAGGCCAGTGGCAGGATTTAGGCATCTCTGCACCAGCAAAAAAAAAAACACCAACATGGAATGTCCTGTGGCCATTGAATTGTAAAAATACAAGGGTTTTTGTGGGAAATACAAGCAGAGCAGAGAATTTGATGTGACATCAAAAATAAATAATTTAGGGCAACTTATGACTGTATTGAGTATCAAAGACTTTGTGTTGAGAAACCCAGTGTTATTGAAAACTCACATTGTATGCGCCAAAGCTGACAATAAAAAGCCTACTGGGCCAACAGCTGGATAGTGTAGGGACTCATGGACACCTGTTGGGAGAGGACATCGGGGAAGGCTCAGTGCAATATCATTTGGATTTTTTTTACCTGAATCATTGTGGTTGGCAGGTTTATCTTACTTCTTGCTACTATCCTCTTGAGAGTTGTTGCCCTTGATTGGGAAAATCTCTGTAGATCAGTTAGCTGTAGATGGAATGCTGGATTTGTTCCAATCTTAAGTGTTTAAAGCAGTCAGACATCCCCATTCCATCTTTCCAAAACAGCATGGCAAGGACAGGACAATATGAGGTAGTAGGTCCTGTTCCTTGAGAATATTTTATTGGGCATAAGAGAAGCTCTTCGTGATACTCATGTTAAATTACAGTATCGAGCTGATATTTCTGGTTTCATTTAGCTCTCCCAAAGCGATCAATAAATCAGAAGGCCTCATCTCAGACTGCAAGAAGACTTGTCCAATCTATCATTAGTTTGATGTCTTATTTTGCCAATAGAATCCACAGCAGCGCACATTCAGCAGCGCACATTCTGCCAAAGCGACCCCCCAGCGATCAACCGGACTTCTTTGCAAAGTTGATGGTGACAGAGAATTGCCAAACGGATTACTGTGTGCATTGTCCCACTACCATGTGCAGAGGGTGCTGTGTGATATTGCCATCAGTGTTAATCTTTCGTATAACCAACAGAGGGCGCTGTGTGATATTGCCATCACTGTTAATCTTTCGTATAACCAACAGAGGGCGCTGTGTGATATTGCAGTCACTGTTATTCTTTCATATAACCAACAGAGGGTGCTGTGTGATATTGCAGTCACTGTTATTCTTTAATACAACCAACAGAGGGTGCTGTGTGATATTGCAGTCACTGTTATTCTTTCATATAACCAACAGAGGGTGCTGTGTGATATTGCAGTCACTGTTATTCTTTAATACAACCAACAGAGGGCACTGTGTGATATTGCAGTCACTGTTATTCTTTCATATAACCAACAGAGGGTGCTGTGTGATATTGCAGTCACTGTTATTCTTTAATACAACCAACAGAGGGTGGTGTGTGATATTGCCATCACTGTTAATCCTTCATATAACCAACAGAGGGCGCTGTATGATATTGCAGTCACTGTTATTCTTTAATATAATCAACAGAGGGCGCTGTGTGATATTGCAGTCACTGTTATTCTTTCATATAACCAACAGAGGGCGCTGTGTGATATTGCAGTCACTGTTATTCTTTCATATAACCAACAGAGGGTGCTGTGTGATATTGCAGTCACTGTTATTCTTTAATACAACCAACAGAGGGTGCTGTGTGATATTGCAGTCACTGTTATTCTTTCATATAACCAACAGAGGGTGCTGTGTGATATTGCAGTCACTGTTATTCTTTAATACAACCAACAGAGGGCACTGTGTGATATTGCAGTCACTGTTATTCTTTCATATAACCAACAGAGGGTGCTGTGTGATATTGCAGTCACTGTTATTCTTTAATACAACCAACAGAGGGTGGTGTGTGATATTGCAGTCACTGTTATTCTTTCATATAACCAACAGAGGGCGCTGTGTGATATTGCAGTCACTGTTATTCTTTCTATGATTAAGGGAGTGATTCCCGAAACGCGTAGGGCGTTGGATCCTTGTATGAACCTGGAATAAAAAGCATATTCCATGTACCGGAGTGCCGTCCTTCTTTTTTGATGTCTAAGTTATTCTTTCATATATCCAACAGAGGGCGCACTGTTATTCTTTCATATAACCAACAGAGGGTGCTGTGTGATATTGCAGTCACTGTTATTCTTTCATATAACCAACAGAGGGCGCTGTGTGATATTGCAGTCACTGTTATTCTTTCATATAATCAACAGAGGGCGCTGTGTGATATTGCAGTCTCTCCCCAAGCGAACTGTTGGTATAGGAATGATTAAAAGTGACTGCAATCTCAGCTACTGACCGCTGACTCGAGTATAAGCCGAGGTAGACTTTTTCAGCACATTTTGGATGCTGAAAAACTGCACTTATTGCTTGGCTATGTGCCAGAAATCCCCCAAGAGTTAAGGGTGTGCACATTTAGGCATGCGCTGTAGGCTCATAGATGTGAACCCCAAAGTTTAAACTTTAGTTACTGCTGACTTTGCTCAAAGTTATATGTTACTATTACCATAGCTGTTTCTCCATCATTACTGTATAGTGAGGGCCAAGTTCACTCGCTGGCTTCCAAGGTAGCTGTTGATGTTATTTTGGGGAGTCTGAACTAGAAGTGTGAGTGAATAAATAAAGAGATCGATGTATATAATAATGTATTTCCATATTGCATTTATTCTCTGTCCAAGTGGCTCTGAGGTGGGCCTGGGGTTGTTATTCCAAGAGAATTAACTATGGTAAAAAAAACGTATTTTTTTATAAGTCTTTCTAGGTCAAATTGCTTTTCGTATCCAGCCTGCAAAGCACTGAATATCTTTCTAATATAAAAATGGAATTAAGACCAGATGCTGTAGGTGATGAATTTCACACTTTGCAGCGCTGCAGATAAACCTAATTTATACATATTTTGCTTTTGTTTCCTTTTAATAATAAAGCATTAAAATGAATTGACTACCAGTAAAAGAAGTGGCATTGATGGTAAATCTCTTTATTTTACAGTATTGTTTAAGCATCTTGTTTATATTCCGCTGCAATGCTCCCACAGAAAATTATTTTTCAGGCCCCTAAAATGTTTAGAGGTTGACTTGTGTTACCAATTTTTATTGAAACTATGTATAAATCAGGGCCTCGTGGAGCCCCCATACCTCCTACGGCCCCCTGCAGCCGCTGGGTCTGATTCCTCTATAGTTACGCACCTGCCCCTCTTTTTAGCTCATGCTCAGGCCCGGATTTGCGGCAAGGCCGCAAAGGCCTGGGCCTAGGGCGGCAAAAAATAGGGGCGGCATGCCGCCCAGCCGCATTATGGGGACGTTCGCGTCCCCGTTCAACTACACCAGCTGGGAAGGTGGGCGCTAGGACCGTGCGGCCGCGTGGCCTAGGGGCGGCCGAAAATGAAATCCGGCGCTGCTCATGCTGGGAAGTTTTCTCTTACCGAATTTTCATAAAATTACATATTTTTAATTGCTTAGCACTTACTTGCCTGTTGAACATGTATGGGTAGAAATGATAACGCGAGGATCTGGTATATTACTAGCATGTTTACGGAACAACTTGTATCAACAAAACTTGATTGCATTCTACTATTCGTTTTGCAAAATTTACTTTATTTATTTATATCTTTTTTTTTTTTGAAAACTCAAATTTTAAAATAGCTAGAACTTGGAAATTTTACAGCTGCTCTGCCACTTTTAGATGCTAAATTTGTTCATTTGAGTTTTTTAATCCCACCTATATTTTTTTTTTTTTTTGCTGCAAAAACACAAATGTAAAAAAAAAAAAGTGATCTTGAATTGTAATCAGCCCTGCAGTCTAAAAAGTCTGTGAGTACAAGGGATTTACCTTTATTGACCGGGCTTTTTATTATGCCCCTGAATCTTTGTGTACCATTAATTCTCTTTTAAAGGAAATCATAACCCAAAATATATAATTTTGCCTCATAAAAAAAACAATGCTCAGCACCTTTGCAATATACATTCATTACAAATGTTCCAAGGTTTTTAGGTTAATTGTATACGTATTGCTATTAACTCGGTCTCTTTTTTTTTCTCAATTACTAACATGTTTACAAAACAACTTGAATCATCACAATGGGGCACATTTACCTAGGGTCGAATATCAAGGGTTAATTGAACCTCGATATTCGACTGCCTAATTGAAATCCTTCGACTTTGGGGACCTTCCCCATAGGCTAACATTGGCCTTGGTAGGTTTTAGGTGGCGAACTAGGGAGTCAAAGTTTTTTTTAAAGAGACAGTACTTCGATTATCGAATGGTCGAATAGTCAAACGATTTTTACTTCGAATCGTTAGATTCGAAGTTCGAAGTAGCCAATTCGATGGTCGAAGTAGCCAAAAAAAACATTAGAAATTCGAACTATTTTTCATTTATTTTCCTCTATTCCTTCACTTGAGCTTAGTGAATGGGCCCCAATGTGATTGCATTCCACTATTCATCATGCAAAATGTCAATTTTTCACAAGGGGTTTACTACCCCTTTAAAAGCTATTCTGGCTGTCATAATATTTGTTCTACTGTAAACTGACATTTACCATGAATTGCCATAAAACAAATCTATTTCGTGTAAATGCACGGCGATTTCAAGCCCAAATGGAGTGAAAAGAAATGCTAAATATTTATTAAACATGTATTTATCTCAAGGAAATGTAACAATCCAAAAATGTTCCCATGTTTTGTGGGATAGCTACGGACCCCAGCCCTGCTAAACACCCTTTCCCACCCCCATCACCACGTTGCAGAAATCAATTTTAAACATTTTGCAGTTGGGTTCCCACACATGGCTTTATCATTATTATTATTATTATATCACTGAGGGTCAATGCCTTAATACAAAAAAGCAGTGGGCAGAACATTCATGCAACACTAATACAAGGCTCCCAGTCGGGTACCTGATTGGAAATAAAGTTATACAGGTATGGGACCTGTTATACAGAATGCTCGGGACCTGGGGTTTTCCGGATAACGGATCTTTCTGTTATTTGGTCTTCATGCCTTAAGTCTACTAGAAATTAATTAAAACATTAAATAAACCCAATAGGCTGGTTCTGCTTCCAATAATGATTAATTATATCTTAGTTGGGATCAAGTACAAGCGACTGTTTTATTATTATAGAGAAAAGGGAAATCATTTTTAAACATTTGGATTATTTAGATAAAATGGAGTCTATGGGAGACAGCCATTCCGTAATTCGGAGCTATCTGGATATTGGGGTTCCGGATAAGGGATCCTATACCTGTACAATGAAACACTGTGATTTTAAGTAATGGTCTCCATCAATGCACCATGCTACCCACTGACTCGTGTTGATGTCAATTGAATCTTATGAAAGGGATAATACAAAAGTGATCACACGAAAGGGAAAACCTTAATAAAGACCTCAGTCTTAAAAGCACCAAAATGCCCATGTGAGGAACACGCAGCCCTGTGCATATTCCAATATCTTCTTCTCACTCATGTCTCCTGTTTGTTACAGTTAATTATTAATTATTTACTTTCTCCACTAAGCAGAACTTGTGCCAGTAGCACCCAAAGGAGACAATAGGAAGGCACAACAATGCAGAATACGTGTGTGAGAATGAGAGGTTAGATACTTTGGTTGAGCTCAATATTCTTAATGAGTCGAACTTAACATTCCTGATTCTTCAAGAGATATCATGAACAATTCGATGGTATGACCCATCAACAGGAAGAATTGTAGAGTCACACCTAATAATTTTTGGACTGCAGTCTAGCAACTGCTCTAGAACTCCTTGGAGTTCTGGTGACCCCAATTGGCTTTATTGAAGAATTGAACTCTGGTAGGGTTTCCACTTTTTGAGAAAACGGGCAGGGTGGGGGCAGGCCGCTGGGAGCAGGCTGATGTCAGGGGGCGGGCTTGTGATGTCAGGGGGCGGGCTTGTGATGTCAGGGGCGGGACTGCTGACGTGGATAAGTGATTGGCTGATCGCCATGTCATTCACTTCAATGTCCTCTCCGATTTCCTAATTTGGAAATCCAGACAAGAACTTCCAAAAACTTCCTTCCTTCCAAAAGCTTGGCTGTCCGTGTGAAATCCGGTTAGGTGGTAACCCTAAACTCTGGACAGCCTTTTTTAAATAATAGATTGTCATGTGGAATGCTTTCAGTTGCCCTGAGTTTTTGCCACCCATTCCTTCAACCATTGACTTTATAGAAGCCTCTGGCAACATTAGTACATGTGGATTTTGGCATTTAAGATATTACCATGCTGTGTGAGGTAGTTATTGGGAGGAGAAATGGTTTTTTTTAAGTTGTTTTTATTCTTCTGGAGGAGACACTGACTTGTGTGATGTTAGCTTTTAAGGCAGTTCTGTTGGTAAACATATTCCTACAGATATTGCGAGTTTGTGCCTTCAGCTATAGCAATGCATCAGCTTACAGGCTACAGGTCTTGAATTTGTGAGATTCCTAGTTTTATCTTTCGACATCTGGTGCACCTTATTGCTAGTAAATTCTCCAGCTGATAATCTTGACCGGGATGACGGAAACAGCTGCTCCACTCCATCCACTTTTAATATCATGTTTTTGACCTTCCTTGAAGATGGTTAATCCCTTACAATCTATTCTTTCTTTGAGCCGAAGCTGTTTAAAGTGTAAACCCGCCATTGCCCTGGCTGATGCTTTCTATTGATTAACGGCATAATATATAATGTCATGAAAGGCGGAATTTTTGGTGTAGTGGAGGAAAGCAAGGAGGGCGCTGGGCTGAAAATAGAATCGGGTTTTCCAAGTAGCAAGGGGCAAATATATCTCAAGTTTTGAGGCTGCAGTATGCAACTGGATTTCATACCAAAGTAAGTCATTGTGCCTGACTGTGACCTTTGTGACCGACTTCTCTAGTTCACTGTTTTCAAAGCAACTGGGACACGTTTGCAGTCTCTTCTCCCCCTGCGTTAACAGATTTTCTGCCTGTTCTCACAATAATGAAAGTTTATTTTGTGTTTGGGCTCAATAATGCCAGAGGAAGATTCAGAATGCATTCTGTGAATGCTGAAAGGGACATATGGTCTGAAAGCTAAAAATGGAACTTGGGATTAGCCGGATACAAGCCACAGACCCCAGATCATTTTGACAATACACAAAGTGGACCAGATTGGTCAATAATGGATCAGATGCAGTCTTTGGAAGTCATCCAGATGATTGCGGTTAGGTATTGATGTGATCATTGCCCTGAATAGGTGTGCCATCATGATCAACTGTAAGACGATGGGCCCAACAGCTTTAAACAATAGAAAGAGTGTGAAATAAGTCAGGGACCTCTCATTTGACATACAATTTCATGAAGCCAAAATCTGACAAAGTAATGTTTGTTTTTTTATCCAACTGTGTAGCATTAACATCTGAATCCCTCTTCTGTTCCTGGAGGCCCACAGTAAATCATTTGTCAGCCTTTATGGAAAAACTGGATTTGCCGATTGAAATTCTTCTGTAGGTTCTAATTTAAATGCATTGTTGAAAAATCTGGCCTGTAGGACATAGTGTTGAACCTAGTGTGGATTCTGGTTATGAAATATCCTTTGCTTACCTAGTAAGGTCAATGGATTGGAGGCCTCTCCTGGGAATTTAGCAACAGCTTTGGCTTAAAAGGAGTATCAAAATGATTTTGTCTTAATACAGAATCCACCCGCCAAACATTCCTGCTTTATGTATTGACTTTTCTATTGCTGTTTTTCATTTGTGTCAGAATTCATTGACGTGCTGAGCATTTCTCCTTTCAAGCAGCCTCTCTAGGGGCCTTTATCTTAATCGAGTAATTCAGAACAGGGGAACTTTGTAGTGGTGAACACAGGAGACCAATATATGGAAATGTGTGCAAAGTGTCTGTCTGAGGTTGGTGATCTGTTATAATGCTTGCATTCATTTTTGTAGAGCAGAACAAGACTATCATTGTATCCTACAGTCCTGACAACATGGGCTGTTAACCTTCTAAGGAAGTCAGAACAACAGTGTTTGATGGGCTGTTACTCGCAGGACACTTTCCTGAGCAGACATGCTTAACTATTCTTTGCGTCAAAGGAAAGGGGAATGCAAATTTAATGGGGGGATCCCTGAGATCTCTTTATCCACTACCCTGGCGTGGGACATGTACAGTGTTAAGCCTTTCTGCTCTCTTCTAGTTGCACTATTGACCCAAATCATATCTCTCACTCCTCGAGTGACCCTCACTTCAGCCCTACCTCTACCCTATCTTCTCGATGCTTCCCAAGTGGTGATTCACATGTTAACCGCTGGGGAGGAATTCATTCAGAGGAGCTGCTAGAAGAGGCGGGGCGACTAATCTAGTTTGTTTTCACCCTTAAAGCGACCATACATGTTACAACTATGATCTTTCCCGAAACCATCGATCATTCGATTTCTCTACTTACATTATCCTCAAATATGCAAGTAGAAACAAAAGAATTCTATCAGACAATTCAGCAGTAATGTTTTACTGATGTCCGGGTGCCTTCAATGCACCCAAATAAAATTTAGCAATTTGTCCAATTAGTGAGACAACGGTTATCCAAGACTTTTGCCAATATGAATCACCTGGTCTCCCACCATGCACGCACTAAATATCGTACGAAACCTAGTTTTTGTACCATAATATCGGTGCATGCATGGTCACCTTTAAAACTCCCATGTTGAGTAACATTGGTCTGCTGTAGCCATTGAGTTAGGAATGCACCAAATCCAAGATACGATTCGGAGATCTGGCCTTTTTTATCAGATTTGGCCGAATTCAAGTGCCCAATGTAACCGAATCCAAATCCTTAAAATCGCTTGACTTTTCGTCACACAAACAAGGAAGTAAAAACTATTTTAACCACGCTGCACACGTCGTTCTCTTTCACCCTTCCTGGCCCTAATTTGCATATGTAAATTAGGGATTGGATTCAGAAGGGCTGAATCTTCCACAAGGGATTTGTTGTTCCGATGAATCCCAAAATAGTTTTGGCGCATACGTACATTGTAAATTGTTTCTTGTAAGAGCTACAGAAATCAGTCACGTGACACTGGCTGTGCCTCTGATTTCTGTCATCAGGCTGTAAACTCATGTTGTCATCGCTCAGATTGTATGGAATAAACTATGTTTTGTTTTACAGCAGTGCTGTCCAAGAAACTGCCTAATTATACAATATGCCGCATGTTCATCGGCTGGATTATATTCAATTTTCAATGCCCTATGGCCCTCCAGTTCTTCAGTCCTATTTTGGAGGAACTGCTATTTTATTTAGAATTTAGAACAGAGATGTGCAGTAACTTGTATGTCCAATTAGTAGGATAGACACTTTGTGCTCAGAGTCCTCATTTTAATTGTGTTTATGTGCCACAGAAACCTGACTTTTGTCTATTTTTGGCACATTGTGACTATTTGACTTTGATTGCATGTTTTTAGGTCAAGGGTTTGAGTTTTGGAAGAGTATTTGCCTATTATAGCTGGTGTATAATGGTCACATTCCTCCAGTTTCATGTGATTTGTTCTGGCTGCTGATTTTCTAACTCTCTGCCACTGAACATACTCAGATTAGTGGTCTCACATAAATAAACCTCTTAACTCTGCTCTCCCCAATGGGGGGTCATATGCTCCGAGTCCCCTTGTTCATAGATGTCCCTTTGGAATTCTCACACAATCTGGAAAGCGAATGCTGTGTGATATACATCTGTAGGCCTGCAAACGGCTGCAGTGCCAGAAATGATTTGGCTGACCCACAGCACACAACTCAAGACAAGAGTGGTTATGTTGCCTTTCTGCTTTTAAGTTGGAAATGAGATCTGCAACACCAGGCATCTGAGGAGCCCTGCTGACATGGAGACCTACACCCAAAAGGCTGCTGAGCCGCTAGGAAGCAGTTGAGGAATCTTTACCACTGGCATGGAACATAAATACTGAAATACCCTCGGTTCCTTCTGAAATATTAACATTTAGAAGATTTGTCACCTTTTACTCCTGGGCATTGTTGAGATTTGTGCATAGTCGCATGGCAAATACACTGTTTGCAAGAGGATCACAAGGTCCCCAAATGATCAGTTCCTTGCCTGCTTAGTTCAAGAAACTGAAGCAGGGCTCCCTGCATACCAAATTTATAGTTCATAGGCATAGTCTGATAGTGGGATCTAAAGAGCAGCAAACTCACCTTTCAGTGCATTCTGGGGTTTGCACACCCTGCAGGATAGCTACAAGATGGAGTATACGTCATCCTTAATAGGGTTGCCCCTAGTTGTTAAGATACCAGCCAAGGCCGGAGCGTAGTCATGTGCGGTTCGGGTAAAACCCGCACCCGACCTGGCCTCCGTCCACCCGCGCCTGCCTGATCTTGACTTCTGGGTTCCTTTTATAGACCTGCACCGTCCTGCCCCACGATGATGCCACAAAAGTGGCAGAGTGAGCAGGTGTGTGGCTATAAAACCGGAAGTCGGAAGCAGGCAGTGTAAGGCAGAAGGAAGAGCCACCCGCAAATTGGGGTGCGAGGTCGGCCTGAACCTGACCAACCTGCGGCTAAACCAGCGGGTCCTGTCCCACGGGTATTGGGCCAGCCCAGACATCACTACCGGGGCGGTATAGCCAATTTAGCAGCAGTGCATTTGCCCATAAATATATAATTCCTCTCTGCCCAAAAACCCTATCCCTGCTCTCCCAAAACCTGCCTACTCACCTAAGCCAAAGTGTAGCAGCCTTTACTTGGCCAAACCAGCCCCTGGAACGTGATGATTACCCCTCCACTGAAACATCACAACCCAACTCTGTGCCGCCACCTACATCATCGGCTGGTAAGGTGGCAACTCTAATTTAGATGTTTGAGGTCTAATGATAGCCATAGACATTACAATTATGATCTTTCCTGCGACCAAAGGTGCCCGATCAAAATGTTTAAACCTGATCGACGAGCCGACCGAAATCTGAGTCTTCGGCTCGTCTCCTGCCATAAACGCACCAAAGTAAACAAAACAAAGTTTTGTGTGATACTATCTGTGCATCCATGGCTCCCTTAAAGGAGAAGTTTTTTGCAAAAGGGTTTCCTTCTCCTTTAAGTGTGAAGTACGTGGGGATATTGTCCACCTGGTTCAATCCCTTTTAAATGATTTAGCAGAAGCCAGCTCTCCTCCAATCAGCACTCCAGTTCCCAAAATGCCTTGCTTGTTCTGTAATCGACAGACCTGTGAAGAAACATGCAAGGCATTGTGGGATTTGGAGTCTTAATTTGGAGCTGGTCCATTTTTTTCAGTTGAGAAGCCAAATGGCAGGGCAGATTCTGATTTTAAGAGGAAAAAATATTTAGAATAACTGAACATTTTTATTTAATATGTATTGCTTAGAATGCCTTTTTTTTCATGTGCAAAATTTCAGGATTTTTATTATTTGAGCTGAGTAGCCCAAACACTGATTTTGGGTAGAGACACCTGGTCAGATTTGGGGAGATTAGTCGCTCGGCACCAAATCTCCTCTTCTTCTTCGGGGTGACTAATCTCCCCTTCCCACCAGCTAGAATGTAAATCGCCAGTGGGATGGCACTTGGAGCGCTTAGTTTTCCGAAGTTGTCTGAAGTTGCCTCACAAGGAATCTTTGGGCCACTTCAGAAAACGAATCGCTCTGAGCGCCATTCTCCCGGCGATTTACATTCTAGCCAGCGGGAAGGCAGTTCGGGGAGATAGTCAACATCTTTAATGGCAATATTGAGGGTGTAACTGCAGTCAGTGATAAAACATGCTGAATGTAAGATACTTATTAATACTCTTATTTCCTTCCTCCACAGACGCACATTTCTAGGCTACCTCCAGGTGCTGTCGCTGGCCAATCAGTCGCCATTGAAGGCGGGGTCTGCAGACTGGGGAACCCTAATCCAACCACACCGCTTCCCTGAACGCACTCTACTAGGAAATAGGTTTAGTTATTTCGCAAATCTTGCTGCAGTTCCGAAAACAGTTGGTTGTTCTGTTCTAGCAAAACCCAGCGATACAATAGGCACTTGTGAAAGCTAATCAGCATGCTAGCTGTAAGGCCACACCCCTTCATCGTTACACAATAATGGCTTTATTTATAATATGCGTAATTACAATAGACTGTATAACTGTCAGTGACCAGTGCAATACAACGTGAATTAACCCATTTTAATCTTTCCTTCCACTGTATATTTTAAGTTATGGATAGTTACTGCCTTTAGGGATGCACCGAACCCACTATTTTGGATTCGGCTCAACCCCCGAATCCTTCGTGAAAGATTAGGCCGAATACCGAACCAAATCCGAATCCGGGTGGGATGGCGATAACATTTTTTACTTTACCTTTTACCTTGTTTTGTGACAAAACGTCACGCAATTTCCCTCCCCGCCCCTAATTTGCATATGCAAATTAGGATTTGGTTCAGCTGGGCAGAAGGATTTGGCCGAATCGGAATCCTGGCTAAATCCAGAACCGAATCCTGGATTCCGTACATCCCTAACTGACTTATATTTCAGTTTCTTTCCCACTATTTTTACTATGCTTTATCATTTTCTCTGCAAAGATTGTCTTCTGGAGGTGTAAAATATACAATTATAAGTTGCTTTGTTTTGTGCATGGTCTGAACCCTCCAGCAGGACTTGTAGATGAGTAGAATTTTCTCTGTATTTAGTGCTTTTTAAAGGGGTGGTTCACCTTTAAATTAATTGTTAAATGACCGGTAACGTAAAAAAATATTTTTTAAAAAAAATCGTTTCTACATAAAAAAACACCAAGACCCATTTAACTTTAAATTCTTTAAATTTATGAAGAAATATCTTACCGATTCTCCGCTTGCGCTCCTCTTCTGAAACGGCGACAGGGCGAAGATCCATCGTGTGACGCACGATTTTTCCTCCTGCCTTCCTTGTAGGAGATTATTCATCTTGCTATTCAATCCTCTCCTATATATATTCCAGTCTCTTATTCCCATCAACGCGTGGTTGCTAGGGTAACCCGGGTCATAGCGACCAGATTGCTGAAATGGCGAGCTGCTTTATAAAAAAATACTCAAAAACCACAAATAATAAACAATTGTAGATTATCTCATAATATCCCTCTCTAGTCTACAACATACAAAAAGTTAATTTAAAGCTGAACAACCCCTTTAATTAGAATTGAAATAAGGTGCTTCTTGTTTTTGTGGCATTAATCGATATTATATAATTTTACCTATGAAATCAACTCTTATTATGTACTTGAATTTACATTTATATATATATATATAAATATATGACTTTGTTTATCGTAGCATGGGCTTCCAATCGAACCCTCCGTGTGGCCTACAAATATATTTGCTTGCATAGATACTTATGAGCAGTCACTTTAATTTCCCTGTATTTTAACCCGTTCACTGTTATCTTTCTGTAAGAGACAAAAGTAAGTAAAAATACTATAGTATGACGGTATAAAATATATCAAAGCTTATGTACTGTAAACTCCGTATAATCCTTCTGTTCCGTTGAAAGATATTTTCTAAAAGTCTAAATAAAGAGGACTGTTAACATATGTTATGGTTTTTCTCAAGTGCCGCGGAGTTAATAAGCTGAATTTATGTATGAACTATATAGAAACGTCTGTCAAATGATCCCCCTCAGTTGTGCCCCTGCCTTGACTGATGCTGAATACATATGGACAGATACATTAAATATGAGCTGAGAACAGGACTGGCTTTTGTGCTTGGGGGGCCCTGGGCAAAACATGAATTAGTATTTGTAAATGTATATCTGACCCCTTCCACGTGGAATAGATGTTTCTGCTATTGGAAGGGACAATCATTCTGTATATTGTAGCCAAAATATATATATATGTAGTCAAGCCTCTTTGTGTTCTGGAAATATTTAGACCTGTTTGGTGAAATACTATGGTTTATGGAAATACTAAAATGCTGTTTATTGAAGCTGCTTGGCTCTCTGTGTGCTTGAATCTTTGTCCAGACTTACATAGTTACATACTTAAAGGAGAAGAATGGAATCCTGCATTTGGGGGTGCCAAATATTAGGCACCCCCAAGTGATTGTATCGACTTACCTGAAACCCCGGGCCGGTGCTCCTATCAGCAGAAAACTGCACCTCTTTTTTTCAAGAGAAAACAACCCCAACCTTGTCAGTCTCCCCTCATAATTTAACTCTTCCCTCCCTCTAACCAGTTTAGTTGCACTTAGTCTCTGCACTCTCTCCACCTCATTTATATCCCTCTTAAAGGGCATGTAAAGGCAAAAAAATAAAATACCATTTTTACTTTCTTTAATGAAAAAGAAACCTATCTCCAATATACTTTAATTAAAAAATGTGTACCGTTTTTATAAGAAACCTGACTGTATGCAGTGAAATTGTCCCTTCATTTACTGCTGTGGATAGGAATTGTCAGACGGTCCCTAACTGCTCTGCAGGGAAACAATCATACTTATGTACAGCAGGGGGAGCCCCCGCCTTACTTCCCAGCCATGCAGAACTCAAGCAGCTTTGTTTATGATGATCCCTAAGCAGCCCAGACCACACTGAGCATGTGCACAGTCTTGGTCTTGCAAATATGTATAACAAAGTTACAAGATGGTGACCCCCTGTAGCCAACTTTGAAAGCATAAATCATTTGTTTGATTAGGCTTGTGGTGCAGTAAGTTCATGTTTATGTTTAGTATACAAAATACAGCATTTCTAACCTTATTCTATTTTACACTTTACATGCCCTTTAAGGACTGGAGTCCAAAACTGCCCCCATACTCCAGATGAGGCCTCACCAGGGACCTATAAAGAGACAGAATTATGTTTCATCCCTTGAGTTAATGTCCTTTTTTATACAAGACAGAACTTTAGAAGGAAGGAAGGATTAAATCTAGAATTGGCCTGATCGGTGACTACAGAAATGTAATGACAGCAAATCACATTCAGAAATGTTAAGACAAAATGGCAGAGATGGTGGTGAAAAATGACCACTGACGTTTACATTTTAGGCAGGAAAAACAATATTGTGCGGGGTCACCGGGAGTAAAGCCAGGTGAGATTTAGGGGCCGATTCACTAACTTCGAGTGAAGGATTCGAAGTAAAAAAATTTCGAATTTCGAAGTGTTTTTTGGGCTACTTCGACCATCGAATGGGCTACTACGACTTCGAATCGAACTATTCGAACTAAAAATCGTTCGACCATTCGATAGTCGAAGTACTGTCTCTTTAAGAAAAAACTTCGACTCCCTAGTTCGGCAGATAAAAGCTACCGAACTCAATGTTAGGAAGGTCCCCATAGGCTTTCCTAAGTTTTTTTGATCGAAGGATTATTCCTTCGATCGTTGGATTAAAATCCTTCGAATCGTTCGATCGAAGGAATAATCCTTCGATCGTTCGATCTCACTATTTGCGCTAAAATCCTTCGACTTCGATATTCGAAGTCTAAGGATTTTAATTCCCAGTCGAATATCGAGGGTTAATTAACCCTCGATATTCGACCCTTTGTGAATCGGCCCCTAAGACTTTTTCTTGCCAAAAGAACCAGTAAGGCATTTCAAGTGGCGTAACTACCGAGGAAGCAGACCCCGCAGTCGCGGGGGGTACAGGGGTACAGGGGGCTTCCTCAGTAGAATGCGCAGCCAGTTCCGACTGTGGATGGTGCTGGCCGTTAATTATACAGACCGCTGGGCATTCAACACTGTCCTTATATAACCCACTCTACACCCCCAGTCAGCATCCCGGACGCGGAAACGAACCAAACTCAGGCAGCATAATACAAACACTCCATTCATTCATTACCAGGTTAAATCGAGAACGCCGTCAAACAGACCAATCGCGCCACATGACGTCACCGAACGCTCCGATTGGATGCAATTGGACGAATTGGAGGGCGCGCAGCCGCCCCCACACAGGTTGCTAGGAAATGGCGTACGGAAATTAGAGTTAAAATGACATATCCAGACAGATATCTCACGGTGTTCAATAGAAGATTGTGGTCGTTAGCTATATTGTATATGGAATGGAACTATATTACATCAAGATTACTTGAGGTAGGAAGAAAGTTCTTCAACCCTGAAAGATTGTTTTTATTTTTATCCTACTCATGATAAAAGTTGGGATTCCCTGTCTAATGTTAATTCCCCAGTGGTGCTCTACCATTGCCTTAGAAGATAACTATAACTTGGGCTTAAAAACCCTACAGATAGAAAAGCAGAGGCTATGTTAAAGGAGAACTAAACCCTAAAACCAAAAAAACCGAAGCCACATTTTATATACAGAATGTACTTCATCGGCATCTCTAAACAAGTAAAGATCCAGGCCTTCAAAGTTATGCACTGGGGGTCACCATCTTGGATTTTGTTAGAAGTGTCCGTGGCCCAGCACATGCTCCCTGTGCTTTTGGGCAACTGTAGGGAAGGCTGTTGTACATAAAAAAAAAGTGTTCAGTGGGTATCATTTATGAATCTGCCACTATGCCATTCTACTATTGTTTCTGGGGGGTATTATACATGGAATTGCCTCTGTGCCATTCTACCATGATTTCGGGGGGCATTATACATGGAATTGCCTCTGTGCCATTCTACAATGATTTCGGGGGGTATTATACATGGAATTGTCTCTGTGCCATTCTACCATGATTTCGGGGGGCATTATACATGGAATTGCCTCTGTGCCATTCTACCATGATTTCGGGGGGCATTATACATGGAATTGCCTCTGTGCCATTCTACCATGATTTCGGGGGGCATTATACATGGAATTGCCTCTGTGCCATTCTACCATGATTTCGGGGGGTATTATACATGGAATTGCCTCTGTGCCATTCTACCATGATTTCGGGGGGTATTATACATGGAATTGCCTCTGTGCCATTCTACCATGATTTCGGGGGGTATTATACATGGAATTGTCTCTGTGCCATTCTACCATGATTTCGGGGGCATTATACATGGAATTGCCTCTGTGCCATTCTACCATGATTTCGGGGGGCATTATACATGTAATTGCCTCTGTGCCATTCTACCATGATTTCGGGGGGCATTATACATGGAATTGCCTCTGTGCCATTCTACCATGATTTCGGGGGGTATTATACATGGAATTGCCTCTGTGCCATTCTACCATGATTTCGGGGGGTATTATACATGGAATTGCCTCTGTGCCATTCTACCATGATTTCGGGGGGTATTATACATGGAATTGCCTCTGTTCCATTCTACTATGAATACTGGGGGGTATTATACATGGAATTGCCTCTGTGCCCGTTCTACCATGATTTCGGGGGGTATTATACATGGAATTGCCTCTGTGCCATTCTACCATGATTTCGGGGGGTATTATACATGGAATTGCCTCTGTGCCATTCTACCATGATTTCGGGGGGCATTATACATGGAATTGCCTCTGTGCCATTCTACCATGATTTCGGGGGGCATTATACATGGAATTGCCTCTGTGCCATTCTACCATGATTTCGGGGGGTATTATACATGGAATTGCCTCTGTGCCATTCTACCATGATTTCGGGGGGTATTATACATGGAATTGCCTCTGTGCCATTCTACCATGATTTCGGGGGGTATTATACATGGAATTGCCTCTGTGCCATTCTACCATGATTTCGGGGGGGTATTATACATGGAATTGCCTCTGTGCCATTCTACTATTGTTTCTGGGGGGTATTATACATGGAATTGCCTCTGTGCCATTCTACCATGATTTCGGGGGGCATTATACATGGAATTGCCTCTGTGCCATTCTACCATGATTTCGGGGGGTATTATAAATGGAATTGCCTCTGTGCCATTCTACCATGATTTCGGGGGGTATTATACATGGAATTGCCTCTGTGCCATTCTACAATGATTTCGGGGGTATTATACATGGAATTGTCTCTGTGCCATTCTACCATGATTTCGGGGGGCATTATACATGGAATTGCCTCTGTGCCATTCTACCATGATTTCGGGGGGCATTATACATGGAATTGCCTCTGTGCCATTCTACCATGATTTCGGGGGGCATTATACATGGAATTGCCTCTGTGCCATTCTACCATGATTTCGGGGGGTATTATACATGGAATTGTCTCTGTGCCATTCTACCATGATTTCGGGGGGTATTATACATGGAATTGCCTCTGTGCCATTCTACAATGATTTCGGGGGTATTATACATGGAATTGTCTCTGTGCCATTCTACCATGATTTCGGGGGGCATTATACATGGAATTGCCTCTGTGCCATTCTACCATGATTTCGGGGGGCATTATACATGGAATTGCCTCTGTGCCATTCTACCATGATTTCGGGGGGCATTATACATGGAATTGCCTCTGTGCCATTCTACCATGATTTCGGGGGGTATTATACATGGAATTGCCTCTGTGCCATTCTACCATGATTTCGGGGGTATTATACATGGAATTGCCTCTGTGCCATTCTACCATGATTTCGGGGGGTATTATACATGGAATTGCCTCTGTGCCCGTTCTACCATGATTTCGGGGGGTATTATACATGGAATTGCCTCTGTGCCATTCTACCATGATTTCGGGGGGTATTATACATGGAATTGCCTCTGTGCCATTCTACCATGATTTCGGGGGGCATTATACATGGAATTTCCTCTGTGCCATTCTACCATGATTTCGGGGGGCATTATACATGGAATTGCCTCTGTGCCATTCTACCATGATTTCGGGGGGTATTATACATGGAATTGCCTCTGTGCCATTCTACCATGATTTCGGGGGGTATTATACATGGAATTGCCTCTGTGCCATTCTACCATGATTTCGGGGGGTATTATACATGGAATTGCCTCTGTGCCATTCTACCATGATTTCAGGGGGGGTATTATACATGGAATTGCCTCTGTGCCATTCTACCATGATTTCGGGGGGTATTATACATGGAATTGCCTCTGTGCCATTCTACCATGATTTCGGGGGGGTATTATACATGGAATTGCCTCTGTGCCGTTCTACCATGATTTCGGGAGGTATTATACATGGAATTGCCTCTGTGCCATTCTACCATGATTTCGGGGGGGTATTATACATGGAATTGCCTCTGTGCCATTCTACCATGATTTCGGGAGGTATTATACATGGAATTGCCTCTGTGCCATTCTAATATGAATTGTGGGGGGTATTATACATGGAATTGCTTCCCTATTGTATGCTTGTCTATGTTTTTCTTTTGTGTTCTCATAATTTTTCTTTGTCCCTTCTGCCACCTCCCTTTTCCCTCTGGCAGTGATTCTCTTTTATTATGATAAATAGAACTGCACATGGGTAGGACAAGTTTTATACTTTTCCATATATTCCATATATAGGTTATTCTTACTTCAAAAAGAAAAAGTGTATATTTATTATTGGCATTTCCACTAATTAATATAAATGGAGAGGGCACCAAAAGTTGTTCGCCAGGGGGGCCCCTGAAAGTTCCTCTGTGTGGAATTCCCACCCCCCGATTCAGACTTGCAGACGCGTCTGACTTCAGGACTAAGCCCGGCAGCCCCTGGAGCAGCGTGCAGCCCAAAAATCCTCCAACAAGCTGAATGACAATGCAGTTTCTGTAAGTTATTTCCTAATAAAGGCTTTGCTGTTTAAAATTTTAATTTGTGCTGGTGTTATTTTTTCGTTGTGTACTAACCAATTTTTGAAAATAAAAATTTGATGATACTGGTCCTTTAAGGGCTGCTTTACTGCAGTGCTGCAATCACTCCATTGGCAAAGCCTTTATTATTATTAACATGTATTTATATAGCGCCAACATATTGCGGAGCACTGTAGCCTTCCAGTGAATGCTGAATAACCAACAGCAGGCGGAACACAAATACAGAGCAGAAGAGGCAGATGAGCTGGTTAAGCAGAGGCAGGGGAAGTGACAGTTAGTGGAAGGGGGGGAAGTGACAGTTAGTAGAAAGGAGGGGAAGTGAGTGTAAAGGTGAGACTGAGCTGCGCTTGTCTGTGAGTGACATTATCAGGAGGAGGAGGAGGGTCAGGACTGGGTCGGGTGACAGTGAGATACAGAGGGAGGAGTAAGAGACCCACGAGCAGCTCCGCCGTCAGTCGCAACATCGTCCGGACACTTCCGCCTTTAATCTCCCGCCCGCTCGGGTCACTGGGACTGAAACCCCCGGTCTCCGGGTCCAGAGGAGAGACTTGTGCGGAGGAGCCTCAGTAACTGACCAGCAGCAGCACCTGTGGGACTGAACCAAAGTACGGGGGGGCGGGGTCAGTCCATTGGTCACCGGTTTATTGTCCCGGCGCCCCCCCGCACTTGTCTCAGTCCTACCCCAGAGTCTCACGTGGGAAGAGTTAGTGTAACATTATGTGTCTCCTCCGCATCTCCCGCTGTCATACTCCTCCCCCAACCCGAGAGGAATAGCCACGCCCCCAGTACCCTTGTGTGTCCCCTTGGCTCCGCCTCCCCCTCTAATCACCGCGAGTCACTTCTTATAGTCAGTCAGCCCCGCCAACATTCTCTGCCACAAACTTCTCTCCCTACACGTGACACGTAATTACCCATCAGCCCCGGGGCTCCGACGTCATTCCCTCTTTCTGTTCCCAAGGAAACTACTGGGGATATTTGTCATTTCCAGCAGCAGGGGCGTAACTACAGAGGAAGCAGACCCTGCGGTTGCAGGGGGGCCCAGGAGTGTAGGGGCCCAGTGAGACCCTAATTAATTAGCAATTTTAATATATCTTGGTAAAATAGGCCAACTTATAAATATTTTGGGGCCCTAAATTGAATTTGCTATGGGGCCCAGTAACAACTAGTTACGCCACTGTCCAGCAGCTTCATATGAGCTTGTCCTGAGCTTTCTCTCAGTCTGAATGTGCAGGAACCTCTGGTCTCAGCTCCTCCTCACATGTCTCAATACAGACTTTACTCTCTTCTACCGACATCACTGCACTACCACATACCTCCCAACATTTTGGAAGTAAAAAGAGGGACAAAAATTATTTCCCGCACGTAGCGCAGCAATTTTTTGACCACACCCATTTCTGTGGCCACACCCCCTAATTACCATGTTTGTTTTACAAAATTTGGCAGGTTATGAAAGTTTGAAAATATTTCTCCTTATCTAAACTGTGTTTTTGTGTCTCAAAATTGTTACAAAGTATCTTATTTGCACCTGTTAGCTGTTCTGGGCTCTCTGCTAAAAGCCAATTAAGTGAGAAACTTTGTTTCTTTTTCTGGCTGTTCAGTGCAGAGAAAAGAGGGACTTTCCAGTACAAATGAGGGACTGCGGGTTGAGCTGTCAAAAGAGGGACTGTCCCTCCGAAAAAGGGACAGTTGGGAAGTATGTGTACCAGCCAGATCTCTCCTCAGGAACAACCTCAACCCAACTCTAACCCAGAAACCTCAACCCACACCCAGAAACCCAGTGTTGGACTGGGACACCAGAGACCCACCAAAAAACCTTAGACAAGAGGCCCCACTCTCAGGATTATTATTATTATTCTTCCTCACTCCTCCTCTATTCTCCGAGTCTCTTTTCTTTGCAGACTATAATCTATTATTCCATCTATTTAGTCTCTTTATTAAGGAAATAAGGAAAGACCATGAAATAGGCCAAATGTTTAGCAGCAGGAGGGGCCACTGACACCTGATCCACCGGGAGTTTTCCTGATTTCCCTATGGGCCAGTCCGACACTCCATAAAGCTTAACCCACACCCAACCCTTACCCATAAACCTTAATCCGCACCGGACCTTAACCCGTAAAACCTTGACCCACTCCCGACTAACCCACAAAATGTTGTTGATTGTAGCACCAACACCTGACCCAAACATCACACTCTGTAAACTACTCCCATGTCTTCAAGAGACAAAATCATTTGGGGCAAAGGACGAGTGAACCTCCCCAGTCCGACCCAATTCTAACCCTCAATGATTGGCCACATTTCAACCCTCCTAATTGTTGGACAACCCCCGGCCACTCTTGTTTTCAGAGTGTAGTAGGAGTCAGCAAACTCTTGCAGTTGGGGTGCGCGTCTCAGGCAGCCACTTCCACCTGAATACTAAACTCTATTGTGCCAGGTAGACAACGTCACACATCCGGTCAATTTGCTTAAAAATCCTTTATTGGCAAAAGGGCTTTAGTAGGACAGAAATACAGCGACGTTTCAGGCCGACAACAACCTTTCCTCAAGCTCCTAAATGTATGAAGTGAACACATTTATATACTATCTCTATACAGCGCCATCCATTGGCTACTTTCATAATAAAGAAACCGCTGAACGTCCTCAAATTAATGAGAACCCACAATGTTGCAAAAATACATCAGGGATTATATACTTCTTGAATCAAATCTTCCTACTCCATCAATGAATGTTTCCATGAGCCTTATATCAATCCAAATGTCACAACTCTGTAAAATAAAACCCTGGTTTTCAGGTCACCCCCCACATCACAAGAGCAGACTCGACACACACTGATACTTCCCATTCAATTAATACAAACGAACAGCTGCAAATTCATGAAGCACCTAATGAACTGCCATAGAAACAGGAGGTCGGCAGGACTATGTTATTGTACATTGTATTTCTGCAGTAGCCTCAGCGCTTATTTTTGAATTCCAGGCTTGGAGGCAAGTTTTGGTTACATTGAACCAGGTGTATTGCCCAATCGTAAGCTGTTAATCCTACCAAGCAGCCAATCACATACAATATAAGTTATATTGTCCCCCTGGGAACTTTTTTCATGTTTGTGTTGCTTCCCAACTCTTTTTACATTTGACTGTGGCTCATGAGTTAAACGAGTTTGGGACCCCAAAGCCAAGGGTTACATGGATCACAGGGTGGCCCAAGACTTGGCCACAGACCCACATGGAGGCTTTTCTTTTGGTCTCATACACAGGTCAATAATGAGGGATGCACTGAAACTGTCATCTTATGGATTGACGATTTGGCTGAACACTGAGTTGGAACCTCATTTGCTTATTTCAATTGTTGCTTTCTGTCGTCCCAACCTTTAAAAGCTTTGGGGGTTCACCTTAAATTACTTTTACGGGTTCAGATTCAATGGCAGTTGAGGGGACAGATGGGGACAAGTGCAGGGCCATGCATCAATTATTCTACCACTGGCCGGTGGCTAATACACTGGCCATGTAATATTTACCTACATCAAACAAGAAATGCTAAATCTCTGCCAAATCCCACTGTGAATCCTACATTTGGTGGTCTCCTCAATTAACATCCTAGCTTCTTCAGACTTGGCATTAAGTCTTGGCCAGTTTATGGTCACCTTTAGACACTGCTTCTTCAGACTTGGCATTAAGTCTTGGCCAGTTGATGGTCACCTTTAGACACTGCTTCTTTAGACTTGGCATTCAGTCTTGGCCAGTTTATGGTCACCGTTCTACACTGCTTCTTCAGAATTGGCATTGAGTCTTGGCCCGTTTATGGTCACCGTTAGACACTGCTTCTTCAGACTTGGCATTAAGTCTTGACCAGTTTATGGTCACCTTTAGACACTGCTTCTTCAGACTTGGCATTAAGTCTTGACCAGTTTATGGTCACCTTTAGACACTGCTTCTTCAGACTTGGCATTAAATCTTGGCCAGTTTATGGTCAACTTTAGACACTGCTTCTTCAGACTTGGCATTAAGTCTTGGCCTGTTTATGGTCAACTTTAGACACTGCTTCTTCAGACTTGGCATTAAGTCTCGGCCAGTTTATGGTCACATTAAGACACTGCTTTTTCAGACTTGGCCAGTTTATGGTCACATTAAGACACTGCTTCTTCAGACTCTGCATTAAGTCTCGGCCAGTTTACTTTAGACACTGCTTCTTCAGACTTGGCATTAAGTCTCGGCCAGTTTATGGTCACATTAAGACACTGCTTTTTCAGTCTTGGCCAGTATATGGTCACATTAAGACACTGCTTCTTCAGACTCTGCATTAAGTCTTGGCCAGTTTATGGTCACCTTTAGACACTGTTAGGAGTAGGGATGCACCTAATCCACTGTTTTGGGAGTTGGCTGAATCCTGAGCCAAATCCTGGAGTCAGTGCATCGCTAGTTGATGAGACGGGGTAAGCCCTACCAGGAGTTATAGTACAGGTATGGGATCCAGAATGCTCGGGACCTGTATAATAGATTTTATTTGTAATTTAGATTATTTAAATTATGGGAGACAGCCTTTCTGTAATTTGGAGCTTTCTGGATTATACTCAATACTCAAGGCCAAAAACCCAACCCAGACACAACAACATTTTCAATATAACACCAAGGTCAACTGACATTTAGCCACACATTTTCTACAAGCTTGAGCGAAAAAAAAATGCAACAAACATCCAGGCACTCGGAGCAAGGCCACACTTGTCCCTTTATCTCTGTTTCCATGACATTGGAACCACACGCTTATTTCTAGTTCATATGCTAGCAATCTGGGAGTGCAAGTCCATCTAATAATAAATATATGTATATTATCGATATGGTAGTAAATTACATTTTAATTTGATAAGCCTCGATTTGTCACCAGGGGAAAGGTTCTATGGCAATTCCCTGTATTTAGGACCACTAAAAGACCTAAAAATGAATAGTTCCATTGATGGTTTCATACCTCCCAACTGTCCCTTTTTTCGCGATTTTGACAGCTCAACCCGCAGTCCCAAAGTTTTTTGGCAGAGAGCCCAGACTAGATACTTAAATAATTTTGTAACAGTTTAAGATAAGCAGGTCTCTTGGGGAAACTGACTTGCAGCTTAAAGGGAAATTCGCCTTCATTAGAAAAACACATAAACACCACAGAAATGTGTTCAAACTTTCATAACCTGCCAAATTTTGTAAAATGGATATCGTTATTAGGGGGTGGAGGGCGGCAAATCTTTTTGTCCCTCTTTCTATTTCCAAAATGTTGGGAGGTACAGTATGTGATTTTGCTATGATATCTTTTAGTCCTAATGCTTGGGACCTGGGTGTTTCTGGATAAAACATGTTTCTGAGATATGGAGCACCCTGCCTTAAGGAAAATTAAGTAAGATTTATCAGAAAGGTCTATATAAATACACCAGTAACCCCTCAAAGTAATGTTGCTCTGAGTCCTCTGTCAAAAGAAACAGCACATTTCTTTCCTTCTATTGTGTACTCATGGGCTTCTGTATCAGACTTCCTGTTTTCAGCTTAAACCTCCAGGGCTAGGGCTTGAGCATGCTCAGCTGCTCCTCTCTCCCCCTCCTGCTCAGGCAGGAAGTGATGTCACACCAAGCAAATATGGCAGCTGCTATTCTAAACAAACAGAGAGCTTCTCAGGTATGGTAAAGTATTCTACAAAATAAATAAAGTGTTATAGCTTGTACTATTGTGGCTAATCTATTGGCAATAAACTGCCTCAGCAGCTTTCCTTCTCCTTTAAACCTATGAAAAAAACATTATAATAGCAATGAACCAATATAATAGTTGGTCGTAAGTATGTATTAAAGGTAAGTTACTTATCATCATATTGTGCACTTTGGATTCACACAGAGATCAGAGTCAGATTGCATTGTTGAGCAAGTCAACCAGATCAGCAGTAAAGTATGGCCCATCCATCACCGGTTAACTTGGTTTTCACCAGCAAACCGTATAAATGCTCAACGTTTGGACCCAGAGTGGTAATTTAGTTCATTAATTAATGCATGTCTGGACACAGTGCAGTGAATAATCAGTACCTGAGAAGTTCTTGTAGCAGCCACACGCAGCAAGCTGGAAATCAATCAGTATCTTTATTAATTTGAAACATTGTAATACAAATTTTTAAAAGCATATCCTATTTACATATGTGCAATATAACAGGGCACATCTGAAATTCATAAAACCGACAAAAACTTGGCACATACAGTATTCATCATTTATTGCTGAACTCACAACCCTCGAGACCTACAAAACAAATTGCTGATAGAGTTAGGATGAAGACATCTGGAGAGGGTTTCCACAACCTTCTGGTAGAGTCCTGCATCAGGTCTGGTACCCTCAGAATACTCGCAAAGTGGTCGGGTTTCGGGCAAAAAGTCCCCAATTCCTTGGCACACCCACCCTTGTGGTTCTTCCAAATTGTTTTGGGAAGTTTCGACATTAGAATGATGTCACATCCGGGCAAATGTGACATCACTTCCGGTTTCATGTGTCCCCCGGGTTGGAAGGTTAGTTGACCTATTGTGGGTATCGGGAACATGCGGGTCAAATTTCAAGTTGCAGGTTCGGGTCGGGTACGGATTTCAAAAAATGGACCCGTGCAGGACTTTACATTCTGGTTTGTTATTCATTGGTGGAACGTTAGTTATTTACCCATTGTCATTTGGATTGTGATCATAGATATTTTAATGTTATATTTTATTACTTTTTATTCAGGTCCTTCTGATTCATCCTTCTATTTGGCCTTCAAACAAATGTCAGGGTCAGGAAACCTAGCAACCTGCTAAAACGTTTTCATTTCAAACTGATGAGGTTTAAAATACTTCAAACACCATAAAGAATGAAAAAAAATGAAGGCTAATGTTTATATGCTAGGAAAAGCAGTCAAAAATAAAACATGCAAAGTCATTGAAAAAAAACTTTATATCTGGTGAACAATCTGAAATCAAGTGAACTGAAAAAAAGTGTTTGGAAGGTGAACAACCCCCTTTAAGAGCAGAGACAGACGGTCAGATTCGAGGAGCTCAGTTGCTTGGCTCTTCTTCTTCAGGGCGACTAATCTCACCGAACTGCCTTCCCCTCCTGTGAATCGCGACAAGATGGCACTCGGAGGACTTTTATATTCTAGATTTACATTCTGGCCGCACGATTAGTTGCCCTTAAGAAGAGGAGATTTATAGCCGGGCAACTAATCTCCCCAAATCTGATCGTGTGTCTCTGCCCTAAAAAGACACAAGACCAAAATGGCATCACTTCTGCAAAAAAACATCGCCAGGTAACCCCTTAACTCCTCCCCCCCAACTCCACCACTGGATTTACACAGAAAGTCTCTGGCGGGAGATTTTTATTCATAGGCAAAAAAGAGTATCTAATAATCAATTATTATAGATAAAGACCCTTTGTGCCTAAATAGAAATAAGGCCCTATCTGTAGGTCACCGGTTCTGCCCCTGTAGGAAACAACAGAACATATTTCTAGTCATCTGCAAATAGTAGCTACTATTCCCCAACTATTCTTCTACTATTCTCCTACTATAAGCCCAATTCTTAGAATCAGCTAAAAAAACTTGACACTCTCTGTAATGTTCCAGTGCCAAAAATTTACGAATTTCTTAAAATGTTCTGAAATTTCAGAAAAGATCTAAGATTTAGGGCAAGGTTATACAACTGGAGGTCTAGACATTGATCCATCAAGAGACTTTTATGGCCTCCTGTCAAGTCAAGAGTTCAGTGCCTTGGATGTAGGACATCATCATGTTATTATCGTACACCCCCCAATACATGATATAATGGATATCTAAGCTGTTGCATGGAGACATTGGCACTGATTTAAAGGATAAGGAAAGTGTTCTTGCACTTGGGGGTGCCTGTTAGGCACCCCCAAGTGATTGTATTGACTTACCTGAGACGCATGTGCAGTAGAACTAAAAGTTCAGTTCAGTTTTTTGTATTACTGCGCAGAAGCAGCCGCAAGAAGAAAGAGGAAGAAGGAAGGGGATCGCTCAGTGGTGCTCACTAGAAGAACCCGGGGCCGGTGCTCTTATCAGCAGAAAACTGCACCAGCCCGGGGTTATACTAGTGAGCACCACGGAGTGATCCTCTTCCTTCTTGCGGCTGCACATGCTCAGTAGAACGAGAAGCCCAACTTGAACTAAAAAGTCGCTATTTCATTCAACTGCGCATGCGTTCGCCCTGGGAAATTAGAAGAAAGAAGAAGCCGGAAGAGGATCGCTTTGTGGTGCTCACTGGTATAACCCTGGGCCGGTGCAGTTTTCTGCTGATAGAAGCACTGGCCCGGGGTTTCAGGTAAATCAATACAATCCCTTGGGGTGCCTACCATTTGGCACCCCCAAGTGCAAACCGACTTTCCTTCTCCTTTAAGAGATAGCCAACCACAACATTCTGTAAACGGATCAACTGAATTAGTGGTTCAATTGCTTAGTAACGGATTAAAACACACTCTACACTGAAAAAGAATCATTTGAGAAAAATAAAGCAGTTTATAAAGCTTCACAGCAAGTGACCTTCGTAGATAAACGAGTCTCGGTGCAAAGCAACAATAACTTCCGGGGTAGGACACACAAAGCCCGTGATCATCTTTGAATGGAGCCTAAATGAAGCAACAGGACAGTTTCCATCAGAATTTGTTCATACGGCTACAGGAAAGGCAAAGTCTGTTGGTTCATGAATGTGAATATAATATAATATCACCATATACTTATATAACATTACTTTATGTACATGTATATTTCAGAGCACGAGACTATGGTTTACATGAAGAATCATGTTGGGCAGCACATTTCCTATTCAGTTAAAGTGGACCTGTCACCCAGACACAAAAATCTGTATAATAAAAGTCCTTTACAAATTAAACATGAAATATAATTTCTATTTTTTATTAAAGCATTCATAGCTGTTGTAAGCTCATTTAAAAATCTCAGCTGTCAATCAAATATTGTCTGCCCCTCCTCTATGCCTTAGGCAATTACTTTCACTTTCCATTCAGCACTTCCTACATGTCACTGCTCTCCCCACATTCCCCCGTTCTCTTCACCATTTAATTGTGTAACCAGGACATGGGGATGGACATCAGGTCCCCCATTCTGGTGCACAAACAAGACTTTGAGATGATACAAGACTTGTCTTAATAACAGTGTCCCACAATATGGATCCTGCCTGCTTGTTATAATTATGAATTCCCAGACTGAAGGAAACAAGATTCAAATAATTTATATTGTGTAATTAAAGTTCATTTTGCTTGACTAATGTGATAAAATAGGATTTGGAATAATTTTTTTGGGTGACGGGTCCCCTTTAAATGGCACTTGGTTTATTTCTGTTCTCCCTGAGTGTTGTGCCGTGGCCCCAGTTTGCATGTTCTATTGGGAAGACCAGACCTTCTCTGTTTTATTCTGCATATAAAGGCTCTCAGTGATAGTGTTGGAAACATAAAAGAAATAGCAACAAAAATCCACTTTCACATAGAGGTGCGGTGACTTTGAGCAGCTGTAGGTTTCAGTGGAAACCAAAGTCAATGGCCACAGAGACGCTATAATCTTTAAAGGACCAGTAACATGAATGAATATACAGACTCGCAGGGGGTTCTTTATGAAGGTCCGAGTTTATCTCATATCCAACTTCGAGCAACTCAGAATTCCCGAATGGACCTTATTTTTGGAGAAAAAAGCCCCGAAAAAGAAGGTCGTCCAAAACCCCGGAGCTTTCCCCAAAAACTCTGAATTGTTTGGAGTTTTCCGCAAAAACGATGATTTTGTCAGAGTTTTTTACATCGAATTCCTGATATCGGTATGAGCATCAGCACAGACACTGAGACCTTCCCCATTGACTTATACAGAACCTTGAGAGCTTTTCGATGCCGGGGTTTCGGATTCTGAGTTTTTAGACCATCGGACTTTAATACAAATTGAATAATTCGTCGTTTTTTTTTTTTGCTCAGAAAACTACGAATTATTGAAGGTTCGGATATTTGGAGCTTGATAAATAACCCCCGTAACATCTCCACTCGACCATGAGAAAATTTTTCTTTTGAAGCCATTTCCATGTACTAGTTTATACATTGTGCAGTACTAAGGCTACACCGGGCTGTTATTTCTGCCTGCGTTTATATGCGAAACAGGAGAAGCAAATCATTCATTAATAAAATGTGTTGGTGTTTTTATTCAGATATTACTGGTCCTTTTATTAGTTCTATATATGAGTCACATCAGATGAAAGAAAGGGAAAATAAAAAGTATAACACACCTTCACTAAATACTGTGTATGTAAAGTAGTAAGGCACAAAATTAAACACACACACAGTGGCAAAACTCATATCCCCCCATAGCGAGCGCATTCTTCTTGCCCGTGGTCTTTTTTCAGGGCAGTATACAGAAGAAATTTGCCCTATAGGGGCCCCTTGGTTTAAAGGGATACTGTCATGGGAAAACATGTTTTTTTTCCAAAACGCATCAGTTAATAGTGCTGCTCCAGCAGAATTCTGCACTGAAATCCGTTTCTCAAAAGAGCAAACAGATTTTTTTATATTTCATTTTTAAATCTGACACAGGGCTAGACATATTGTCAGTTTCCCAGCTGCCCCTGGTCATGTGACTTGTGCTCTGAAAACTTCAGTCACTCTTTACTGCTGTACTGCAAGTTGGAGTGATATCACCCCCCTCCCTTTCCCCCCAGCAGCCAAACAACAAAACAATGGTCAGGTAACCAGATAGCAGCTCCCTAACACAAGATAACAGCTGCCTGGTAGATCTAAGAACAAATTTTTCGTTGTTTCGAAAAAAAATTCGGAGTTTTGCAAAATTTCTCTGCGAAGCGAGATTCGCCCATCATCTCTTTCTCTTCATTCTGTCTTCATGCAGCAGTTGGGTGTCAGATATTCACTGACAGTTAGATCCAATATATCTTATAGGGGGGTTTCCTTTCCTAGCAGATGTATTAGAGCTCACAGAAATCCTGTCTCTCTACATGCAGACTTTGTGTAAAGGCAGTTATTTTGTTAGGGGGGGGGGGACTCCTTTTGCCTAGAAGATGTATAAGAGCTCACCCAAATAACTGATTCCTGTACAAACAAAATCTAACAAAATAACTGTCTTTTGCACAAATCCTGCATGTAGAGAGACATGAGGTCTGGTGATTTTAATAGAGTGACCTCTAATACACCTTCTAGGCAAAAGGAGCCCCCCTATAAGATATATTGGATCTAACTGTCAATGAATAACTGACACCCAACTGCTGCATGAAGAGAGAATGAAGAGAAACAGATGCTGAGAGAGGAATAGTGAAGATAAACTTGATTATTTCAGAAACAATGCAGAATATTTAATTGATTGTATTTAGAAAGTTTCTTATTTCAGTATGAGGAAGCTTATATTAAATTCTAATTTTCCGATCGTTCCCGCTCAGTTACAACAGAGCCCTGTACTTAGGGATTAATTACTAGTCTCCATAATGTGTTAAACCGTTAGATTCTGCTTCTTTGCATGTACTGAATAGCAAGAACAGGCACACACACACAGCTATACAGATAAATAAAATACAGACTTGAACTAGAGGGTTTCAATATGCATAGTAAATACGGTGCACTCTCATTATGCTTTTAAAATTGTTCATAGCAAAACCATTACAAAAAACGATAAACAACTAGAAAAAATACATTTTATGTCAACATTCATGAAGGTTTAGTGACCACAGCAACCAATGAACACTAAGGGGCACATTTACTTAGGGTTGAATGTGGAGGGTTAATTAACCCTCCATATTCGACCGTCTAAGTAAAATCCTTCGAATGTCGAAGTCGAAAGAATTTAGCGCTATTCGTTTTCAGGTTTAGCGCTATTCGGTTTCGTATTTTAATCCATCGATCGAACGATTTTCCTTCTATCAGAAATTGGCTAGAAAGCCTATGGGGACCTACCTGCTCGGTAGGTTTTAGGTGGCGAAGTAGGGGGTTGAAGTTTTTTTTTAAAGAGACAGTACTCCGATTTTTAGTTCGAAAAGTTCGATTCGAAGTCGTAGTCGAAGGTCGAAGTAGCCAAAAAAAATACTTTGAAATTCAAAGTATTTTTTATTCTATTTCTTCACTCGAGCTAAGTAAATGTGCCCCTAAGAATTTACTGACCTACTGCAGACTGAAAACCATATCTGATTGGTGGCCGTAGGTTACTACAGCTGGACAAATGAAGTCCTTTGTAATGCATTCCCTATAGTTTGCTTCTTTTGATTAGCAACCATCAAGCCCCTTTTTAGTCCATATCCATCACCCTGACACATAATGAATGAACGATAAGGGATCTTGTTGGAAACTAAAAACATTTACTATAGTCATCAATGAATCTAAATCACTCCATTTCTTAAACATGGCACATTGTTATCAGTCTGAAAATGTCTCACTAACAATATTGAGGCTTAAACTAGAAGAAGCATGGAGGACACAGAAAGCTTGTTTTCTTGTATTTATAAATCATAGACTTGCAGATAAACCTTCAAAAACAATCGTGAAGTGCAATCTCCAAACCTGCCACTGACCAATCAGATCAAATAAAGTAGTAAAAGAACAAATCAGAGGATGTTCTGCCTCTAACAACAATCGTACGAAGGTTTATGTCCGACAAAAGCTGGTGACAGTCTCCCACTGATATCGTCGGGCAATACACGCAGAGATATCGGTAGCCGACAGGAATCTTCTAATCTGTATCGACTAAACGACCGATTGCCATGGCATAAAAAATGTCGGGACATCGTATGAAATGAAGATTCATATGAGCAAATCTTTGTGTCTATGGCCAACTTGAGACTTTGTTTGGATATAAAGGGGAACTATTGTGAAAATGTAATATAAGCTTCAGCATACTGTAAATGCGATCGATTAAAAATTCTGAAACGTTTCTGAAATAATCAAGTTCATCTTCACTATTCCTCTCTCAGCTTGTTTCTCTTCATTCAGCAGTTGGGTGTCAGATAATCATTGACAGTTAGTGATGGGCGAATTTGCGCCGTTTACGGTGCCAGCGTCTCGTTATTGACTCCGGCGCCCGTTTTTCTTTCGCCAGCGCACGTTTTTGATGCCGGCGCCCGTTTTTGACGCCGGCGTCCGTTTTTTTCGAAAAATTATTCACTGGCGGCGAATCGCGCAAATTCGCAGCGAATTTGCCCATCACTATTGACAGTTAAAACCAATATATCTTATAGGGAGGGTCATTTTACCTAGAAGATGTATTAGAGCTCACGCTATTAAAATCACCAGACATCATGTCTCTCTACATGCAGAATTTGTGCAAAAGGCAGTTATTTTGTTAGATTTTGTTTGTGCTGGAATCAGTTATTTGGGTGAGCTCTAATACATCTTCTAGGCAAAAGGAGCCCCCCCCCCCAAACCAGATAACTGCCTTTGCACAAAGTCTGTATGTAGAGAGACAGGATTTCTGTTGAGTTTAATAGAGTGAGCTCTAATACATCTTCTAGGCAAAAGGAGCCCCCCTATAAGACACATTGGATCTAACTGTCAGTGATTATCTGACACCCAACTGCTGCATGAAGAGAGAATGAAGAGAAAGATGCTGAGAGAGGAATAGTGAAGATAAACTTGATTATTTAAGAAATGGTACAGAAGATGAATTAGAGCTCACTCAAATAACTGATTCCAGTACAAACAAGATCTAACAAAATAACTGCCTTTTGTACAAATTCTGCATGTAGAGAGACATGATGTCTGGTGAGTTTAATAGAGTGACCTCTAATACATCTTCTAGGCAAAAGGAGCCCCCCTATAATATATGTTGGATCTAACTGTCAGTGAATATCTGACACCCAACTGCTGAATGAAGACAGAATGAAGAGAAACAGATGCTGAGAGAGGGATAGTGAACATAAACTTGATTATTTCAGAAACAATGCAGAATATTTAATTGATTGTATTTAAAAAGTTTCCTATTTCGGTATAAAGGAAGCTTATATTAAATTTCTGCAATAGTTCCCCAGTGGTCCCATTTCATATTGCCAAATGCAGCCTCTCTTACTGCCAGACAAATGCATTCAATGATACCCTCTCCATACAACCGTCATTATAAAGCCAGTTTTTCAATTAAATATATATTCTCATTTACTTCCAAAAACGTTTTAAAAGTACAACATAGTTGGACAGAGGATGGGTCCCTGTCCCCTGGATGTTTTACGTTTGGTTTATTCTGCTGTTAAAACAGTTCCATTATATCAAACTCATGTCAGGGATAAATGCCAGCAGCTCAACAATCATTGGGAATCATTGGGTAGGATCGAGATTTCTAGATAAAAGTATAAAGAACACATTGTGTAAAATGTAATAATAAAACTCTCAGCATCCTCCGAAATACTGAAAGTTATCTGGAGGGCTTCAGGTTTTATACCTCTGATTTATGTCATTTTTTTTCCCATTCTTGTGCAGGAGCCCAAAGCTTTTTGCATAGTCAGGAGCCCCTTCTAGATTCGGATCATTGTGCTGCTGTATGCGCATTAGCTGAAAGTCTCTGTCCAGAAAAGTAGACTAGACAAGACCTTCTAGGCAGGGGCGTAGCTATGGAGGAAGCAGACCCTGCGCCTGCAGGGGGGCCCAGGAGGTATAGGGGCCCCACGAGGCCCTAATTCATAATACAGTTTCAATAAATATTGGTAAAACAAGTCAACTGCTAAAAATTTTGGGGGCCTGAAAAATAATTTGCTGTGGGGCCCAGTAATATCTAGTTACGCCACTGCTTCTAGGCCCACACTACACAAAGACAACTGTATTCCCAATCCGGCTTTCTAGGCCTTCATAGGAATGCTGAAAAGGAAACCCAACAGTACTGATGGCTCTTCAACATGGAATTCCCATATGCAAAATGGAACGTGCCCAAAGGCAAATCAGTAGCTTTAATAATGAATAAAAAAAAAAATCACAGTTTATTTTGTCAGTATGTAATTTCTTTAAAAAATATTTTCTTACACGCCATTAACAATAAGGAGGCTGCATTAATACTTCTGAGGTACAGCAGCCAATTCTTATGACAGATGAGTTCATATGGAATTTGTTTCCTTATAAAGGAAGGACAGTAGCACAGTACATCCAGTTTTCAGTGCATGGCATCACATAAACAAATGAACACTTGGATAAATAGAAATAAAAAAAACACGAGAAAACAATTGAAATCAAAAAAAAAAAAAAACCTGGAAGCTGAAAAGTCATGGTTATAGTCAAAGGATAGTGATCTAAGAGTGGCAACATTGTTTTTGTGCACAAACATTGGAGGAAATTCGGGCGGCCATGACTCAGGCGTCAAGATCGAGGTTAGTCTTTTCATCTGCAGCAGAGCGAGCTGATCGGGAAAGCCGCGAATACTTTAACTGCAGGAACTCACCCATTTCATCAAGGGCATCAATGACCTGAGGGAGAAATACAAACAATTACTACCTAGTATTACCTATACATCCTATCTATCAAATCAATTCATCAATTGAATATATAGGCTGTATTAAATCAATTCACTTGACTCATTTCAACTCATCTGGACAGACAGATAAACCGTACAAACATTTCATGTTCCTGATCATTGAGGTCCCTGACCAAACCTGGAGACCCATCACCTCTCAGAGGAGGCAGTCATCATTATAGTGTAGGGATGTGAAAATCTTAGAAACCCTTACTCATTACAGACAGGCACATCCCTAGTAATATGTACACCTCAGTGGGTCCTTATGGGGACCTTGTGCTTATGTAACCCCTGCAGTTCACACAGTGTACACCAGATGGCACTGTGCCAGAGTATAAAAAGGTTTAGGAACCATGAGGTCTGGGTCCATTGCTTTAGCCCAACCAAGCAGGCTGGAAGGGAATGGGTAGTGTCGACCCTAGGCGCTTTGGCCCTAGTAATTAGACAGCTATACTCAATTATAGATCGCTCTAGGAGTGATAGAGAGGTTATTTAGTTGAGCAGCTCAAGGCTCCGCCGAGGACATTAGAGGGATTAAGATCCCAGGGTATTACTGACCCGGTGTAAGGACTAAAGTGTTGAGATTAGGGATGATAGGAGTTCCCCTAGTCTGCCACTGGAAGATATCCTGAAAACTGGGCAATACCCATCACACGCTGCCAACTTACTCTCTGCTGTGTATTCCCTAGCCTGTGGGGATTCAGCCTATACGTGCTGTGAGTATATGCTTCCTTTATGCTGCTGTGTTATTCTATGCTCCATTGTGGATCAATGTGCTGAATGATGTAATAAATACAGTTCTATGTTGAACCGTTAAAGAACTACTGGCGCCCATCATTGTGCTATTGCACCTAGTTGCAGTTACACTACACCCTGAATCCACCCCGCGACGAGGGCTTACCCCTGAGAAAGAGAGCTCATCTGTGGTCTCAGCCCACAAAGGAAAGTAGCTATAACGGCTAAATACAAAGCAGTTTACTATAGCGCTACAATAGTGTGAGGGGTATGGGGTTACCTGTGCGGCGGGGTCGCCCGCCGCATGGTCCGTGAGCCGGCGCTGGTGCCATCTTGGATTCTAGGGTGCGCGCGGCGCGCCTCTTAAAGGCGCAGGCACGCTGGCGCATTTGCGCCAGTACGTTTTTGGCGCATGTTTGGTGCGAAATTTTAATCTATTTAAGGGCCATTCTGTGTTCAGCCCCTTGCCCGTGATAGAACTTTGTTTCTAAGTGGTTTCTGAGCCTAGTGCATCTGTTCCTGTTATTCTGTATCTTGATTATATGTATTTGACCACCAAAAAACATTTTTTGGTTGAATGCCTATTTTCTAAATTACTCCCTCCTTTCTTCTTCACCCTACACTGACATTCTCTTCATGCCTTCCATAGCTTTAAAGGAGAAGGAAAGGCATCGTACACTTGGGGGTGCATATGTTAGGCACCCTAAGTGATTGTATTGTCTTACCTGAAACCCCAGTGCTCCGCAGAAAACTGCACCGGCCCGGGGGTTATACCAGCGAGCACCATGGAGCCATCCTCTTCCATCTTCCTGTTTCCTTCGAGCGGCTGAGCATGCGCAGTAGAATAACAAACCAACAAACCGAACTTTAACTAAAAAGTCGTCTATTTCATTCAACTGCGCATGCGTTTGCCCCGGGAAATTCGAAGAAAGAAGAAGCTGGAAGAGGATCGCTCCGTGGTGCTCACTGGTATAACCCCGGGCCGGTGCAGTTTTCTGCTGATAGGAGCACCGGCCCGGGGTTTCAGGTAAGTCAATACAATCACTTGGGGTGCCTAACATTTGGCACCCCCAAGTGTACGTTGCCTTTCCTTCTCCTTTAAAACCCAGGTGGAAACCAGCAGGAGAGAAGCTAATCTGCAGTTGTCTTCCAGGCATTAAAATGTGCTTTTTACTGAATGGGGAATCTTTTCCCACTCTATCGCTACATCTCCTCATTCTGGTTTATTCTTCTTTACAGTGTTTCAAGTTTAATAACATTAAAAAAATAATGTTCAATATATTCAATATGTTCATATGCAGAAGTGCTAATGAGGGTCATATTATATTTCTGAATGTTTTGATTTTATTAGAAAAAAAATAGAGAACATATGAGTTCTGTGACGTGAGATGAAAATATATCCTGCTAAATGAAACCACTCAGGGAGCTTTCATCATGTGCTAAACACTTACAGCTCATTAAAAGTCTATTATACACACAGTTGCTGACAAATACACCGAGGGCTCCCTCGTTTCACTCTTTTTCATCTCCCCATTTTAAACCCAGGAAAGTACAACACTGGAGGACATAAAGATCTGACATGGGGCCAGAGGAATGCGATGTCAACTATTTAACTTTAAACTTTTTCCTTTTAAGAAACATTATTCCAAATAATGTCTTAGAAAAGCTTGTGGATTATCATTGGTGCATATCACAGTTAAGGTACTTTTAGAGGTGAAACAGGTGTGTGGGAATCAATGGCAAGTGCATTTGCATTATCATTCTTAACTATACAGAACATATTATATAGATCAGGGATCTAAAACCTTTTGAATTCATGAGCAACATTCAGAAGTAAAAGGAGTTGGGGAGCAACACATGAAAAATGTTCTTGGGGTGCCAAATAAGTGCTGTGATTGGCCATTTGGTAGCCCCTATGTGGATTGGAAACCTACATTGAGGTTCTGTTTGGCAGCACTCCTGGTTTTTATACAACCAAAACTTGCCTCCAAGCCTGGAATCCAAAAATAATCACCTGCTTTGAGGCCACTGGGAGCAACATCAAAGGGGTTGGAGAGCAACATGTTACTCACGAGCTACTGGTTGGGGATCACTGCTATAGATATATGGATATATAGATTTTTATGTTCTCTGAAAAAAAAATATATAAATCATATGAGTAAATGCTTTTTGGAATTCTTTATGGCGCCAGACTGCCATGCTTATCAAGTTGGGATTTTCTTGGTGGACTTATGATATTGATATGCATCCAAGTGTTTCAGTCCTATCCATGGTCATTAGTTGGTCTTGTTTTTGGATCTGACTTGTCAACCCAAGTTTGTGTATAAGAGACTCTGATCTGCAAAATCAGTCATTTTTGGAAGTCCAGAATTATAAACTGAGGTCAGACCAAACTATTCACGATTCTGGCCAGCTTCAGGTAGGCTCAGGGTAAAACCATTATATAATTACCTGTTATTCTTTTTTAAATAACCCTGTAATATTGCTGAGTAATTCGAAATCCCAGTCTTTCAAACAGATGAACTCTGATACTGTAGTTTTGATGATGCTAATCTAGATAAAACGATTATACTCTGAAACCGTATATGTATATGTATCACCTTACAAGGAGCCTAGGGAACCAAAATACAGAACACATTGAGCCTTTATATTTAAACAAAAAGAGACTGCCCTGATCTCAGTAATTATGACTTTGAATATTTTGTTGAAAAAGAACGGATGAAATAACTTACTTTGTCCAACATTTCCTTTGTATGTGCAGCTGAAATGCAAAATCTGGCTCTGGCTTCAGTGATCGGGGTTGCTGGAAACCCAACTACAACGACTCCAATTTTCTTCTCAAGCATGTGCCGTGCAAAGGCCCTAAGAAAACAGCAAGAACACATTTTACAGCAAATAAATACAAATAAAAATAAACATTGGAATATGGAGTCTAGTAACCTCTTAAATACACTGTAAAATGAAGTATGTGACGATTCATGTTGATATTAAACTACTAAAACCATTGTCCTTCAAATCTTTTGTATACTAAAAAAGTAACCAAAATTATTTGATGCTGTTTTGTCTAAAGGGGGGTTTCTTTACCGACAAAGGTGCTTTTTTTTAAGCGCAGAATAATGAAATGTTTTTTGGGTGAGATCTGGTTGTTTCTTAGACCAAGCTGCCCAACAAACTCTCTGAATGTCATATTATTGAAAAACTGTCGGTCTGTTGGTCCTAGGGTTGCCATCTTTCCCCCCGATGAACTCCGGTGGAGGTGGGGTCGTGATGCAGCGGAGGGCGGCCAGTGAAATAATGGGGCAGGGCCACTGTGTTGAGGGGGCGTGACTGTGACATCGGGGCCAATCCCAGGAAATCCTGGATTTGGAAAACCGGGCAGCCAATTTTGACCCGAACAGCCCTTCAAAAAAATCGGGCTATCCGGGTCAAAACTTGACAGGTGACAAGTTGGGCCTGAAAATCAAGCATATATGAAAAGTCATAATCTGACCTAGGGTCTGCACTACTTCCCACCTCCTGTGCACCCTCATAAAGACAAAGCACACCCTTTGTGTTGACTTATTCCACCAGATGTTGGTCACGTTGCATGGAGATGGGTTTGTATGGCTGGATTTCTAATCTATTACAGCAAGAAGGATGGTAATGATTCTAAAAGGGATTACAGACACTCCTATGGTCTATAGAGAATGGCCACCATGGAATTCAGAGGGGCTTCAAGTCCCAAAATCCATCACTTCAACATGGAGCAAGGTGAGGGAGATGTTGCACAACTTTGCAGCCTAAGGGTAAGGGCTTACGTAAAGATTCGGGGAGATTTAGTCGCCAGTCAATAAATTGCATCTTCTTCTGGGCCACTAATCTCCCAGAACTGCCACCCGCTATAATCTAAATCGCTGGTGGGATGGCACTCAGAGTACTTCGTTTTCCAAAGTCGCCCGAAGTGTTGGCAGTTCTTACTGTATTTTGACACCTTTTTCACAAAAACCAAAATGAAAGAGGAAGGTATTTAAACTCTTCAGGTGCCCTCCAGAATTAATGGATATGGAACAAAACAAAGAAATGACACCAGAAGGTTTATTCCGGGATTCAGCTCCCATTACAGAATGTGACACCGAGCCTGTTGCTAAACTAAATCTCCCAGCATTACAGTTCATCCGACAGTGGAGGGCCGTGAGATACTATTCCCGACAGAGGAAAACACCTGTGCCTGTTATTTACATATAAGCCTTTATCCAGTAATACTTACCCTACTTTACCTGGCATATACAATAAAACTGGGATGACGGGCGAATCCTCATTCCCATAAGTGATGAATCCCATGTCACGCAACCTCTGCCTAAAGTATCTGGTGTTTGCTCCAAGCTGTTGTACCCTCTTCAGCCCTGAGAAGTAACAATAAAAATCCACATATTAATATTAAAAGATCCACCTGTGTTATTGGTGATCCGAATATAAAGAGCTGGCATTGAGCAAATATTCTGTATATTGTTTCTTTATGTTATTTAATGGACTGACGGTTATATGTCCTTGTATAATAAACTCTTCTTATCTGTAAACCTGACTGAGACCCAGGCAGCAGCTGGGGGAAGGGGTGGACTATTTAATGCAGGATAACTTCCAGGCAGGTGAGAGGTCAAGGTAATAAGAGAACAAAACACAACGATCTAATTCGTTTAAAAGAAAATATAAATTCTTAAAGAAGAGGAGGGACTGGGAGCTCCAATTTAGTGAAGTTCTCCTTCAGGCTAATATATTCATATAATGAGTTTACAGTTCAACATCAATATCCGCTGAGTGTGTCTGTGCCCAGACTGATGCAGAGGTTTTGGGAACAGACAAGGAAGAAAGTTTGGGGCTGATGTTGGACCTGCGACTGAGAATCAGCCCAGTGTGGAATTAGCCTTACGTTTAGTTTTTAGTTTCTTATACAGCCAATTATTCTAAGTCATTTTTAAGTTAGACTTCATTATTTGCTTTATATGTAGTGATGAGCGAATTTATTCACCAGCCATGGATTTGCTGCAAATTTCCGAATTTCGCCATGTGCAAATTTTTTTTCAAAAAACTGTGGCAAAAATTTGCAGCAGAAAAATTTACCGTGATAAAACGCCCATAAGAAAAAACGTCCACTGACTTTAATGCATTTCGAAAAAAATGTCGCCATAATAAAAAACGCCCATTGATTTTAATGAATTAGGACAAAAATGTCACCATAAGAAAAAACGCCCATTGACTTTAATGCATTTGGAGAAAAAAGTTGCCATAAGAAAAAACGCTCATTGACTTTAATGCATTCGGAGAAAAAAGTCACCATAAGAAAAAATTCCCATTGACTTTAATGCATTAGGACAAAAATGTTGCCATAAGAAAAAACGCCCATCGACTTTAACGCATTTGGAGAAAAAAGTCGCCATAAGAAAAAAAGCCCATTGACTTTAATGCATTTGGAGAAAAAAGTCGCCATAAAAAAAATGCCTATTGACTTTAATGCATTTGAGAAAAAAGTCGCCATGAGAAAAAACACCTATTGACTTTAATGCATTTGGAGTGTGTAAAAATTGTCACACGTAAAAATGCCCATTGACTTCAATGCATTTTGTGAAATTTTTCCTCATCACTATTTATATGGTTTTTATATGAATAACCTTCCTATTCTGGCTCATTCCAGCCTGCATGCTGTCTGGTTATTGGGAGTGGGAGCTCCAGAAGCCAAACACAGACTACTGGGCATACACAAGTCTAAGTTTTCACTAGAAAAACCTGGAAAAAGGTCAATTTAAATTCAAAGGAGCGCTGGCCTGGGGAAATAAATAGTGACAGGATTTCCTGGGGGTGTCCAATATATAAATTAGAGTTTTCCCTGTCCTTTATACTACCCGTTTTAGAGCAGAAGAACCAACATTTAAATCATTTTAAAAAAACTTACAATAAAAAATGAAAATTTTCATTCCCAGCTTCTGCCAAGCTTAAAAAGTGCCCGTAGATGTCTACCAGTTCATGTTAGTATTTTGTTGTTCATGGATCCAGCGAGGGCTGGGGTCAACAGTGAAAACCCCCGGTGGGGCTACACAGAGCCGGCACTCCTGACCTCCCCTCCCCGATTGTATAAAGAAGATGTGAAGCCGGTACATGTTGGGGTGGGGAGAGGGGGCCATGCAACTGGGGAGGGGGCCCTGATGTAGCATTCCCGATGGGCCCTGACCATCCAGTCTGACCCTGCGTGGATCATAGAACCCAATGAGGAAAGTAACAATGGTTTTGTTTTGTATCACTAAAAGCACAAAAGGGATGTCCCAGGCAGTTCCTCTAGGATGTTCCAGCACGTTGGCGACTTTTTAGTGTGTAACAAGACCTCTCCAACTGAACAGTCATTAGATTTCCCTTCCTCTCATACATGATGCTTTTATCCATGGGCGCAAGAGCAGAACGTCATACTGTGAAGCTGTTTCAAGAAACCTTCAGGATCGAGCAGAAGCTTAGGAGTCTCTCTGAGGGCCCCAAGAACATCATTCGGTCAACCAAAGTAACATACACTCATTAGCCACAAACAAAATGCACCTCCTCAGTTGGACAAATAATAACACATTAGATATTTCAGAGCAAAGAAAAAGTAAAAACAAGGTTCAATAACTGCTATAGAGCACAAGTGATTCAGTGATGGAGCATTAAATGGGGTCATTGATGGTCCTGTTCTTCTGATCAGATGAAAATTAAGCGTAGGACTGGCCAGATATGGGATGACTGTGACGTAGTTGTTCAGCTTAAATATATTGTAATATATGGACAGACAATCCCTGTTTTGTTTAAAGGGTAAGGCATTTTTTAGTAGCTTAAAGGGCATGTAAAGTCAAAAAAATAAAATCCCATTTTTACTTTCTTTAATGAAAAAGAAACCTATCTCCAATATACTTTAATTAAAAAATGTGTACCGTTTTTATAAGAAACCTGACTGTATGCAGTGAAATTCTCCCTTTATTTACTGCTGTGGATAGGAATTGTCAGACGGTCCCTAACTGCTCTGCAGGGAAACAATCATACTTATGAACAGCAGGGGGAGCCCCCGCCTTACTTCCCAGCCATGCAGAACTCAAGCAGCTTTGTTTATGACGATCCCTAAGCAGCCCAGACCACACTGAGCATGTGCACAGTCTTAGTCTTGCAAAGATGTTTAACAAAGTTACAAGATGGTGACCCCCTGTAGCCAGCTTTGAAAGCATAAATCATTTGTTTGATTAGGCTTGTGGTGCAGTAAGTTCATGTTTATGTTTAGTATACAAAATACAGCATTTCTAGCCTTATTCTATTTTAGACTTTACATGCCCTTTAAGGCAAAAATGTCCCAATGTCCTAAATATATTGATAATGGGTTGAGTGCAGAGGATTCTTGTATTTGTTTATTGGAATTATGGGACGCCATTTCCGATAGACTTAATTTTAATCAAATAAATCAAACTTTAAATGATGTTTCATGCACAGGATCTCTCGTCTTTGCCTGTATGAATTTTTTAATAGTTTAGCAATAATGGTGAGTACAAGCGACTGTTTTATTATTACAGAAAAAATGGTTGCCCCCATGGCTACACAGCAGTTTGTTTATATAAACTATAGTAGTACTTATCTTTTATCTACTGTGTATCCTGTGCTTGAATGGCTGCCCCCATGGCTACACAGCAGCTTGTTTATATAAACTATAGTAGTACTTATCTGTTATCTACTGTGTATCCTGTGCTTGAATGGCTGCCCCCCATGGCTACACAGCAGCTTGTTTATATAAACTATAGTAGTACTTATCTGTTATCTACTGTGTATCCTGTGCTTGAATGGCTGCCCCCCATGGCTACACAGCAGCTTGTTTATATAAACTATAGTAGTACTTATCTGTTATCTACTGTGTATCCTGTGCTTGAATGGCTGCCCCCATGGCTACGCAGCAGCTTGTTTATATAAACTATAGTAGTACTTATCTGTTATCTACTGTGTATCCTGTGCTTGAATGGCTGCCCCCATGGCTACACAGCAGCTTGTTTATATAAACTATAGTAGTACTTATCTGTTATCTACTGTGTATCCTGTGCTTGAATGGCTGCCCCCATGGCTACACAGCAGCTTGTTTATATAAAGTATAGTAGTACTTATCTGTTATCTACTGTGTATCCTGTGCTTGAATGGCTGCCCCCATGGCTACACAGCAGCTTGTTTATATAAACTATAGTAGTACGTATCTGTTATTTACTGTGTATCCTGTTCAGTCATTCACACATGTCTTGCAATACATTTAAATAGATTACTTTGTACAAGTAGATGTAAATGTAGATGTATAAGTAGACAGCCACTGATTTTTAAAAAGTAATAAAAGATGCCTAAAAATGATAACTATCAAAATATGGCTGCCCTTCCTGTGTAAAAGTCGAGGAACCTTAAAACACAAATAACGGTTGTCACAGTTCAGCTGCAGAAATGGCCTTGAATCAAGAAATCTTACCAATCAATGTCCCATCCAGTCCCATAATGCACTTCAGGACCCTGATGATTTGTTCAGTCACAGGCGGAGGCATAGACGCTGCATAAACAGCATTGTGGGAATGGGTTCTCAGGTAGTCCACTAGGGTCTGCACAAGAAGGCAAGTCAACGTTAAAGGGGAACTAAACAAAAACAACCTAAGCTTTTTGAAAAGTAAACCTAATTTCAAGCAACTTTGCAATATACATCAATTAAAAAATACTCAGACTTTCCATGATTTTTAATGGTTTCTGACAGTTCCCTAAGCCCAGCCCCCTGCTCTCCTGCTGATCTGTCTGACTACTTTGCTGAGCTGTCTGACAACTGTTACTTTGTATCCCATCTGTCCTCAGCCTGCATCCTCCAAACCCCACAATTCCCTGCACATGTGATTTCAATAAGGAAAGGAACATCCCAGTGCAATGCATTGTGGGTTATGTAGTTCCTGCATGCTGTCTGTAAGCTGTGGAGAAGTTGTTACAATTTGTAACAACAGTGTTTAGTCCCTCCTTCCCTGCCAGGATTTCAAATGATGCAGAAAGAGAAGAACTGTTACACAGCTGGATTTCAGCATAGAAAATGCCATTTATTTATACTTTTTGAAGGAACAGGTAACTGTGATGGGAATATTAGGGGTTTCTGTGTTATGTGGCCTCTTTATCAGATTTTGGTTCAGAAGCCGAAGTTTCCCTTTAAGGTTCATACAGTGAAACCTCAATTTTAAGTCGCCTGATTTTAAGTTTTCCTGCATTTTACATTTTTTTATTTGTGGTCCCACCAATTTATAATGCATTTCAATGGGTGCATTTCCCTGATTTTAAGTAAGGTTTTCCCAGATTTTACATTAAAATTTTGTCCTGATGTTCCAAAAAAACTGCTTTTTTTCCCCTCTATGAATGTTATTATTAGTGAAATAAAGAGGTTGCTGTATTTTGTATACTAAACATGAACTATGAATGAAATATGAACTTACTGCACCACAAGCCTAATCAAACAAATAATTTATGCTTTCAAAGTTGGCCACAGGGGGTCACCATCTTGTAACTTTGTTATACATCTTTGCAAGACCAAGACTGTGCACATGCTCAGTGTGGTCTGAGCTGCTTAGGGATCATCATAAACAAAGCTGCTTGAGTTCTGCATGGCTGGGAAGTAAGGCGGGGGCTCCCCCTGCTGTTCATAAGTATGATTGTTTCCCTGCAGAGCAGTTAGGGACCGTCTGACAATTCCTATCCACAGCAGTAAATGAAGGGAGAATTTCACTGCATACAGTCAGGTTTCTTATAAAAACAGTACACATTTTTTAATTAAAGTATATTGGAGATAGGTTTCTTTTTCATTAAAGAAAGTAAAAATGGGATTTTATTTTTTTGCCTTTACATGCCCTTTAAGGTATGAATATCCACATTATTGAAAGATGCTTATCTTCGGGTGCCAAACATCCTAGATAACAGGTCCCATAGTGTAGTTGATTCTGCTTTCCATAGTCCTTCATAGGCATAGCCCTTACTTATGTATAATGACCCATATAGTATAGTATAGTATGGGGCAACTAGAACTGCCAAGCTATAAATGGTTACCTTTCGACCAGCAATATATCCTCCAGCCGCTCCAAAGCTTTTGGTGAAGGTGCCCATCAATACATCAATATCTGTCGGCTCCATCCCAAAATATTCCACCACTCCTCGACCTGTTGCTCCCACGGCACCGATACTGTGTGCTTCATCCAAATACAAGTAGGCTTTGTATTTCTGCTTTAAAGCTACGATCTCTGGAAGACGAGCTATAGAACCTTCCATGCTAAAAAGAGACAGAGAGAGGAGAAAAAAAGACCGCAAACAGCTTGGTCAATCTTGATAAGGTCCTTGAAATGTTTATCATCAAAAGTCTTTATCAGCTGAGACAAAGGGCTTCAATGTGGAATGAATTAGAGCTAAAGAGGCTTTAAACAGAGCCAGACAAGACCAAGTAATCCCTCATATAATATACTCCCGACTGCTGAAAGAAACATTTTTCATGTTTAAACGAGTGGTTCACCTTCAAGTTTACTTTTATTATGTTATAGAATGGCTAATTCTTAACAACTTTTCAAATGGTCTTCATGATTTATTATTCAAGATTTATTTTGTATAGGTTTTTTTTTTATAATTTGACTTCTTCTTCTGACTTTTTCCAACTTTCAAATGGGGGTCACTGACCCCATCTAAAAACAAATGCTCTGTAAGGCTACACATTTACTGTTATTGGTATTTTATATTATTTATCTTTCTATTCAGGCCTCTCCTATTCATATTGCAGACCCTTATCCAAATGAGTGCATGGTTGCTAGGGGAATTTTGACCCTAGCAACCAGATTGCTGAAATTGCAAACTGGAGAGCGGCTGAATAAAAAGCGAAATAACTCAAAAACCACAAATAATAAAAAATTAAAACCAATTAAAAATTGTCTCAGAATATCCCTCTCTACAGGGGGTCCAAATGCAAAAAACTCAAAAAATTAAAGTTTTTTTAACTATAAAATCCGAATTTTTAGTGAAAAAAACCCTCAAATTTTTTTTTGATTTATTATACCCTGAGGATGGAAAAAGTCAGAATCTGAAAATCTGGCTTATCAGACCTGCCGAGGTCAATGGGAGAAGCCCCAAAGATATCCTGATCTGTGCAAGAAGAGGGGTTGTCAACTAATGCCCCCAAAAGATTTGCTTTTTGATAATTATTTTTGAATGTTTTTATATTGATTAGTAACATTGTAGTGTTTCCCGTTAATGACAACCTCTAACCAGTTCTCATCTTGGTCAGTTATTTTTTTATTTTCAGCTTAAAAAAAATCCTTTATAGAGGACGGATGTGTTACAGTAGGTCTCCCTTGCTCTGCACAGACTCTAGTGATGAGTCAATCAATTCGCCAGGCGCAAACTCGTGGCGAATTTTCGGCACGTCAAAAAAATGTGGGCGTGCGTCAGAATAGTTGCGCCCCAAAATTATTTGGTCGCTCATTGACTTGAATGCAGTTGGACAAAATAGTCCCGTGCGTCGAAATTGACACGCGTCAAAATAATTTTGATGCCCATTGACTTCAATGGGTTTTGCAAATTTTTCGCCGTTTCGAGAATTTTGCTGATTTTTTCGAAACAGGACAAATTCGCCCATCACTAACAGACTTTTAGGGGCACATTTACTTAGCTCGAGTGAAGGATTAGAAGGAAAAAATACTTTGAATTTTGAAGTATTTTTTTGGCTACTTCGACCATCGAATTGGCTACTACGACCTTTGACTACGACTTTGAATCGAACGATTCAAACTAAAAATCGTTCGACTATTCAACCATTCGATAGTCGAAGTACTGTCTTTTTAAAAAAACTTCGACCACCTACCTCGCCACCTAAAACCTACCGAGCACCAATGTTAGCCTATGGGGAGGCTTTCTAGGCAATTTGGGATCGAAGGAAAATCGTTCGATCGATGGATTAAAATCCCTCGAATCGTTCGATTTTCTAATTTTCCTTCGATCCCAAATGAAGGAATCGCAGGAATAGCGCTAAATCCTTCGACTTCGATATTCGAAGTCGAAGGATTTAACTTTGAGGGTCGAATATCGAGGGTTAATTAACCCTCGATATTGACCAATAGTAAATGTGCCCCTTATTCTCAGAATATTACATTATACTGAATGAAGCACACATTTCATTTTCACCCTGTCCTACCTCCCATTCTTTCACCCTGGAAATTGGTATAATAACCTCTGCATAAACAACCTCCCCCCTAAGCTGCAGCATTAGTTGGACTTTGAGATAGGGAGCAGCACATTATATAAAGGTTGTTCAGAACAAACCCTATTCAGTAGGCTTACAGTATATTATAAAAGGGGTCGTACTGTTCTATCACAACCACAATTAAAGGGGCAGTAGACCTTCTTTTTCAACATTAGTCCAGTGAGCAGGGCTTGTGCTAAGCATTGAGTCTATTTCCTGACTCATATATGAAATCTTTTATGGGCAGCAATTATGCAAAATGCATAATCATTTTTCAAGTTTAAAAGAGTGGTTCACCTTCAAGTTAACTTTTAGTATGTTATAGAATGGCTAATATGTTATAGAATGGCTTCATTATTTATTATTCAAAATTTATTTTGTATAGTTTTTTTTTATAATTTGCCATCTTCTTCTGACTTTTTCCACCTTTTAAATGGGGGTCACTGACCCCATCTAAAAACAAATGCTCTGTAAGGCTACACATTTACTGTTATTGGTATTTTATATTATTTATCTTTCTATTCAGGCCTCTCCTATTCATATTGCAGACCCTTATCCAAATCAATGCATGGTTGCTAGGGGAATTTGGACCCTAGCAACCAGATTGCTGAAATTGCAAACTGGAGAGCGGCTGAATAAAAAGCTAAATAACTCAAAAACCACAAATAATAAAAAATGAAAACCAATTAAAAATTGTCTCAGAATATCACTCTCTACAGGGGGTCCAAATGCCAAAAACTCAAAAAATGATAGTTTTTTTAACTATAAAATCCAATTTTTAGTGAAAAAAAACCCTCAAATTTTTTTTTGATTTATTATACCCTGAGGATAGAAAAAGTCAGAATCTGAAAATCTGGCTTATCAGACCTGCCGAGGTCAACGGGAGAAGCCCCAAAGATATCCTGATCTGTGCTGGGTTTCGTGCAATAATCCGAAGATTTCGTGGTTTTCGGGAAAAAATCTGAAAAAATCTGAGTTTTCGGGCGGAAAATTCTAAAAATTTGTACGATCCAATTGTTTCAAGATTTTTTAGTTTTTTCCTGCACATGAAATTTTCAGGAAAATGTATTGATAAATAAGGGGAAATAATGTGCGGATTTGGACGGAGTATATTTCAGAAATAAATGAGTTACATTCGGATTTTGATAAATAACTCCCCTTGGTGATATTTCAAATCGCCCCTCTGTAAGATATTCTTCCTTTTTTACTAAAATGCGAAGTTGCGTCCAGGGTGCCGAACGCTGGCGAATTTTCGCCAGCGTTACTTCGGCAATGCGAGCAATGCAAAGCGAAGATGCACTAGCGTTCAATTCTGCCTCGCGCAACTTCGTTAGAGGTCTTCGCTCAGGCTAATTTGCATACGGTGGGAAATTTAAAATTGAATGGATTTATATGTTACAGCAAATACATTACATTACACAAGTCCAGGGTGAAGGCAAGTCTGGCGAAAGAGGTAACGTTCAGTAAAATGCGCATCTTAGTGAATTTGCGGAGTAACTTCCATTCGCCAGAGCGAAAATTCGACTGGCGATAGAGTTCGAATCACTGCTAGCGTCTATCTCCTTCGCTAGCGAAGTTACGCTTGAGCCCGTTAGTGAAGTCCCTGAAAACGGCAACGCTGGCGAACCTTCGCCAGTGTTAGTCTATTCGCCCTTTAGTAAATCTGCCCCCATATATGATGATCTGGATGAATGAGAATCTCCATAGACAGTGGGTAACTATAGAAGAAGCAGACCCCGCAGTTGCAGGGGGACCCGGATTGTGGGGTCTGCTTCCCCCATACTCCCCAGCCGCTCTCTTACCTGTAAGGAAGGGGAAGCAAGTCAGGGCGGCACATGAGCGGAGTCAGGATGTGGGCGGAGTTGGATCAGGTCGTGGGGGTGGGACGTGGGCGGGAGGATGGGGACCGCCCCCTCTGAAGGATTTTTAGCAGGGGGGCCAGGCGCACTCTAGTTCCGGCTCTGTCCCATAATGTTTATTCAGTAATATGATGGCTGCCCTACTCATTTGCTGCATGAAATCATTAGAAACATTGGACTCTGTGGTGCTTTACCAACAGAATATAGGCAAGAAGGACTTTGATTTACCTGTAAATGCCTTCCACAAGGATGAGGATTTTTTTCCAGGCCCTGTGGGTCCGAGGCTGCCCGTTCACCACTGCGTCTCGTAATAACTTCTCCAGGTTCTGCATATCTGACGATTCAGCAAGAAGAAACAATATCAATTGCTTTTCTGAGCAGAGGACATTAAACAATAACGAAAGAGAGATGATACAAATCGACTAAATCGATATCAAGCAGTTCGATTTTACCGACCGAGTGCTGCTGTTGTAATACACATCACCCCCCAAAAAAAAGAGGAAAAAGAATGAGCAATGTCACAAAGCGTTTTCAGATATTCGTAGCTGTACCTACTGGCGACTGATATCTTAATCTGAATATTCTTATATAATCTAATATACCAGTAAACCCCCGATTCTCTAAAGAATCGTTAATGGAAGAATGGTAACAACAGTGAGGCAGCAAAATGCGATGGGTGCTGATTCACTCTCCATCCCCAGGCAGCAACTGGCGACGTTAATTTGTGGGGATGTAGAGTGAATCTGTGCCTATTGCTTGTTATTACCTATCTGCTATTAGAATTCTTAAATTTTGAGTTTATTGGTAGTAAAGTGTTACTGAAAAATTTCTTTATAAACAACATTTTTTGTAAGAAAAATGTTCTCCTGTCCTTGAATGAGTTTTCCCTGGTGAGCTGTACTTAAAATCTTGACTTTAACATCAGATGAACGCTGCACTCTTGAAAATGCAACATAAAGTTGACCATGACCAAACACAGGCTCAGATAGGTAAATGCCGACTTTATCCAATGTTTGTCCTTGTGATTTGTTGATTGTCATGGCAAATGCAGCCTTAATGGGGAATTGTCGTCGTTTAAGTTTAAAAGGTAATTCCTGGTCAGAACTGGTAAGGTCAATTCTGGGAATCAAAACAGTATCACCGCTATGGGATCCTGTAAGCACTTCTGCCTTGATAACATTTTGTCTCATGCTCTTCACAACCAACCGTGTACCGTTACATAAACCTTGCTTAGTGTTAAGGTTTCTTAACAGCATGACTATTGTTCCTACTTTGAGTATAAGATTGTGTTGTGGTAATCCAGCAGGGTTGATGTTTAAATATTCTAATGGGAAATTAAGTTTCTCACTTTCGTCTTCAGAATCAATACAGTCAGTACTCAGAAAGACACAGCTTTGTCCAGGAAGTAATGCAATCACTTGGTTGTTTATCATGTCAACATCAATATTTTTTGGAGATAATATAGCCCGTTTTGCTAAAAATGGCCACCCACGCAGGTACGCAACCGGTTCCCCTCCTAGAGTGACGCTAGCGCCGCCATTAGACAAACTTGGAAAGGAGTAGCAAGATGGCCGATGCTTATACAGACTTTAGTGGGCGGATGACAAACTCGCAGAGGAGTAGCAAGATGGCCAACGCTTATACAGACTTTAGTGGGCGGATTTGGCAGTGGGCGGATGACAAAGTCGCAGAGGAGTAGCAAGATGGCCGACGCTTATACAGACTTTCGTGCAGGTACGCAACCGGTTCCCCTAGTGTGACGGTGAGCGCATCTGCCTCCCTAGATCCTAACCTTCCAGCGGTCGCCGCCTGAGTGAGCAGGAAAGAAGAGGCGGCGGGAGGCAGAAGGAGACGGTGAGCGCATCTGCCTCCCTAGATCCTAACCTTCCAGCGCATCTGCCTCCCCGATCCTAACCTGTTCTGATCCTAACCTTCCAGCACATCTGCTAATCGAAGGCCGCATCTATGTCTTTCGGCTGAAGTTGCGCGCGCATCTCATAGATCCTAACCAAAGTTGCGTGCGCATCTGCCTCCCCTCCACTCGGGACATAGATAGGCCTTCGATTAGTATATAGGATATTATAATATCAGTTCAATGTCCAGTGGAAAAGTCTATGGGGGGAATTCACAAAAGTGGCGGTAAAATAAGTCACCCCAGAAGTGGCGGTCGACAAATTTGTAAAATGTCGTACGAACGGCAAATTCACAAAGGCAGATGTTACCGTCTCTGAATGTCTCGTAAGTCCGACAATTGTCTAAAATCTCGTATATCTTTTCATCGTACAAACGACATTTACCAAGACTTTTCAAAAGACAATTTGACCGACATTTTCATTTTGGAGAGCCTAAAGTGTCTGAAAAATCGTCGGTCAAAAAAAATGAGTTTTCGAGTGATTCATAAAAATGTCGGGAAAAGTGGCGACACTAGTAACGACACTAATTCAAAAGTGTCATACAAGTCGGAAAATTGGCGGAGAAATGCTCTGTGAATTTTTCGCTGTTGCTACGACACTTTCTACGACATTTTAAAGACATTTTTTCGTTCCCGACAATTTTGTGAATTCCCCCCTATGTAAAAAAGAAATTTCACTAGTGATGGGCGAATTTCTCTCGTTCCGCTGAAAAAATTGTTAATTTTACAAAAGCAAGAGAAAACAAAGCTAAAAGTAAATAATTGCACATTTATCTCTCAATATTTCCACTTGAAAGGCCCAGGAGAAAGTTTCTCGTGTACAGCAGCCCTCCCGCATATCTAAAATCCCTTTAACAGGACCTATTTACATATTTATAATGTTCCTATTTATAAGTGCGTCAGGTTGGGCTGCTGAAAAAAATAAAATAAAGTGTCCCTATTCTCCTTTGCAACTAGGAAGGGACATTGTATTAACATACCTCCCAACTGTCCCTTTTTTTCGGAGGGACAGTCCCTCTTTTGACAGCTCAACCCGCAGTCCCTCATTTGTACTGGAAAGTCCCTCTTTTCTCTGCACTGAACAGCCAGAAAAAGAAACAAAGTTTCTCACTTAATTGGCTTTTAGCAGAGAGCCCAGAACAGCTAACAGGTGCAAATAAGATACTTTGTAACAATTTTGAGACACAAAAACAGTTTAGATAAGGAGAAATATTTTCAAACTTTCATAACCTGCCAAATTTTGTAAAACAAATATGGTAATTAGGGGGTGTGGCCACAGAAAGGGGTGTGGTCGAAAAATTGCTGCGCTACGTGCGGGAAAAATTTTTTTCTCTCTTTTTACTTCCAAAATGTTGGGAGGTATGTATTAAATCCCTAGAAACAAATAACGAGGCCTGTGCACTCTCCATTCAACTCCACCCGCTGTCAGTTCCGTGTACTTCTATTTGCAAGTGCCATCAAATCTATCTTAGAAAAGACATTTTTAGCCACCAAGAATATACAAACTTAATATCTGTGATATGATGAATGTAAATAACATGCTCATTTCAGGGCATTAACTTGATTTGTTTAATATCTGGTTAGACAGAGACATAATACTGACTTGGGAAGTCTTTTTTATTTGGGGATGATTTGGGCCCCCTCCCATCATCGTCATCTGTATGTAATTAGCACAAGCAGCTCTTTGATCAGGATGAAGCACAACAGAATAAAACAATCCCTTATAAGAAAAAGAGAGTAACCTGCCTCATTACATGGGACAAAGTATTATAATCAAAACATATAAATCAAACTCGACCAAATACGGACCTATCCGATCGAAAACTGACCTATGACCAAAAAAATACCTTCGACTTAATTTCTGTTGGTCTTTTTGAATTTGAATTTCAAAGTTTTTTCAATTTTGAAATTCGACCCTTGATAAATATGCCCCTTAATCTGTTCAAGAAATAAGAGTCTACCTTTTGAAGCACTAGAACATGAGTCTCGTCCTGGCACCTATTGGACAATGCTTTTACCTTGTGCACTTTTCCCCTCCAATTTGTGCCTGTATGTTAGCCATTATATACAGTAAGCTGTGTGTATACTTATCAAAATCGGGACTGACCCGTGAAAAATGTGGGAGGTATGTATACATACAATACAACAGAGAAGTAAAGTACAGCAGAAAAGGAAGAACACATCAGTGGTTTACAGAGTGGAAGAGATGAAAAACAGGTGGAGTAATGATTGTTAAATTACAATCTGTCAAAAACACAAAGGCAACAGGAACCAGAAGGGCATAAGAGAGAGAGAGAGAAGGGGAAGGTGTAAAATGCAAAACATTAAGTGGAAAATAAAACTCAGAACGAAAGTAATGTAAACATATTATCCATTCAATGAAAAGGTCACAGACAGCTTATAGTACTTCTCAACACTACTCTGAATATCTCATCAATAACATTACACATGTACTGCTACTAAAATAACTTCAGGTCATATAAAAGGCTCATAGTTGGCCGGGATCATCTGAAACACATGTAATTACTTAAGTCTGGGTCATTTACAGACAGCACTGGATAGACTAGAGCCATAACTACGGGATGTTAGAATAAAAAAATGTCTTTATTTCCAAGCATCTTTAAAAACACATACAGGCATTCTCCTGAGACTGTTCAACTAAACCATGGCGTGTCTAGGTCATTTACAGCCCTGGTGATTTCTGCTTTACTGCCGGACCAGAAATACTGCAGCTCTAACTGTAACAGGAAGAGATCACCTGACCAGAAATACTGCAGCTCTAACTGTAACAGGAAGAGATCCCCTGATCAGAAATACTGCAGCTCTAACTGTAACAGGAAGAGATCACCTGACCAGAAATACTGCAGCTCTAACTGTAACAGGAAGAGATCCCCTGATCAGAAATACTGCAGCTCTAACTGTAACAGGAAGAGATCACCTGACCAGAAATACTGCAGCTCTAACTGTAACAGGAAGAGATCACCTGATCAGAAATACTGCAGCTCTAACTGTAACAGGAAGAGATCACCTGACCAGAAATACTGCAGCTCTAACTGTAACAGGAAGAGATCACCTGACCAGAAATACTGCAGCTCTAACTGTAACAGAAAGAGATCACCTGACCAGAAATACTGCAGCTCTAACTGTAACAGGAAGAGATCACCTGACCAGAAATACTGCAGCTCTAACTGTAACAGGAAGAGATCATCTGACCAGAAATACTGCAGCTCTAACTGTAACAGGAAGAGATCACCTGACCAGAAATACTGCAGCTCTAACTGTAACAGGAAGAGATCACCTGACCAGAAATACTGCAGCTCTAACTGTAACAGGAAGAGATCATCTGACCAGAAATACTGCAGCTCTAATTGTAACAGGAAGAGATCACCTGACCAGAAATACTGCAGCTCTAACTAGTGATAGGCGAATTTACAAAACGGCACCGGCGTCTCGTTTTTGACGCCGGCGCCCGTTATTTAGAAAAAAATTTTTTTGACGTTGGCGAATTTTTGCCGCAAATTTTTGCGGGCGTTTTGCAAATTTATTCGCTGGTGGCGAATCGCGCAAATTCGCTCCTGGCGAATAAATTCACCCATCACTAGCTCTAACTGTAACAGGAAGAGATCACCTGACCAGAATACGCAGCTCTAACTGTAACAGGAAGAGATACTGACAAAATACTGCAGCTCTAACTGTACGGAAAATCAGCTGACAGAAAATACTCACAACTGTAACAGGAAGAGATACTACCAGAATACTGCAGCTCTAACTGTAACAGGAAGAGATCACTGACCAGAAATACTGCAGCTCTAACTGTAACAGGAAGAGATCACCTGACCAGAAATACTGCAGCTCTAACTGTAACAGGAAGAGATCACCTGACCAGAAATACTGCAGCTCTAACTGTAACAGGAAGAGATCACCTGACCAGAAATCACTTGTCAAAGCTCTAACTGTAACAGGAGAGATCACCTGACCAGAAATACTGCAGCTCTAACTGTAACAGGAAGAGATCACCTGACCAGAAATACTGCAGCTCTAACTGTAACAGGAAGAGATCACCTGACCAGAAATACTGCAGCTCTAACTGTAACAGGAAGAGATCACCTGACGAGAAATACTGCAGCTCTAACTGTAACAGGAAGAGATCACCTGACCAGAAATACTGCAGCTCTAACTAGTGATGGGCGAATTTGCAAAACGGCGCCTACGTCTAGTTTTTGACGCCGGCGTCCGTCTTTTCGTAAAAAAATTTTTTGACACTGGCGAATTTTTGCCGCAAATTTTTGCGGGCGTTTTGCGAATTTATTCGCTGGCGGCGAATCGCGCGAATTCGCTCCTGGCGAATAAATTCGCCCATCACTAGCTCTAACTGTAACAGGAAGAGATCACCTGACCAGAAATACTACAACTCTAACTGTAACAGGAAGAAGTGTGGAAGCAAAAGCCAGAACTCTGTCTGTTAATTGGCTCATGTGACCTAACATGTATGGTTTGTTTGTGTGCCCCGTGTTCCTACGATCCCAGGGGGTGGCCCTTATTTTTTAAAATGGCAATTTTCTATTTATGATTACCCAATGGCACATACTACTAAAGAAGTATATTATTATGAAAATTGTGTATTTACATGAAGCAGGGTTTTACATATGAGCTGTTTTATGCGATATCTTTTTATAGAGACCTACATTATTCGGGGGTTATAGTTTCCCTTTAAAGGGCCAGTGTATGATAAATCTCGATAATCAATTTAGACTTTTTTTTTTAAAAAACTTGAATCGAATTTGAACAATTCCCTAGTCGAATTTGAATTTAAAAATTCAAATTCGAAATTTGACCTAATCTGCCGCTAGGTCTATGTCTATTGGGATCTAATTGACTCTAGTTGCAAATCCCGTTCACTTGGATTGCTACAACTTTAACTTGTTCTGTAAAGGTTAATTCCATATGTACTATTTTTTACAATTATCTAACTGGTCCAACATATCTCTGTACAACTGAACTTTTCTTGATTATTATTTGCTCAGTGTTGTTAGGTTTGGTTTCATTTAGTTTTCTTACTCAACTTAGTCTAAAAACAGTTTAGATGGTGTCGCCACCTATTGTTTGGAACGTGCTACTTTTCCATGCCATAAACACCCTAAACTGCATATATTTGCTTAACAGTCCAACACTGGACTTCTATTGAAATCTTGCTTAAAGGAAAACTATACCCCTCAAACAATGTAGGTCTCTATAAAAAGATATTGCATAAAACAGCTCATATGTAAAACCCTGCTTCATGTAAATAAACCATTTTCATAATAATATACTTTTTTTAAATAGAAAACTGGCATTTTAAAAAATAAGGCCTGCCCCCTTGGGATCATATGATTCACGGTGCACACAAACAAACCATACATGTTAGGTCACATGAGCCAATTAACAGTCAGAGTTCTGTCTTTTGCTTCCACACTTCTTCCTGTTACAGTTAGGGCAGAGACACTCGCTGCTATTTCGGGAGATTAGTCGCCCAGCGCCCTTCTTAGGGCGACTAATCTCCCCAAACTGCTTTCCCACTGGCTATAGTGTAAATTGCCGGTAGGATGGCACTCGGATCGCTTTGGCTTTCCAAAGTCGCTCGAAGTTTCCTCGTGAGGCATTTCCCCTTGGAGGGCTTAGAAATGGTTAATGCAGCCAGATTTGGGATTAACTTGAAGGCCCATTAAAGCCAAGAAGCGTTGCCCAGTTCCACGTAAGAGTACACAGCAAAGTATTACAAATCAATTCCACTCAAGCACAAAGCTCACCTCTCCAGCCAATCACCTCCAGTATTTGTACAGCCAATGCGGAAGAGCCTGCCATTTGCTTAGGACGCGGCCTCATTATGATTTCACTATTTAACTTTAAGGAATTTGGTGAATGCACTCTAATAAATGTCTCAAGTGAATCATCAACAGCAAGGGAGTTCTTTCCATGTCACTTTTGTAGAGTGCAAGAGACAGAATGAATGTGGCATACGGAAGAGTTCCCCCAAAATTCAAAATAATGGGCAAATCCAAAAAATGTAGCCTCTAACTAAAAGTCTAAGGCTAGAAATGCTGTATTTTGTATACTAAATATAAACATGAACTTACTGCACCACAAGCCTAATTAAACAAATGATTTATGTTTTCAAAGTTGGCCGCATGGGGTCTTGTAACTTTGTTATACATCTTTGCAAGACCAAGACTGTGCACATGCTCAGTGTGGTCTGGGCTTCAGTTGGGAGGTTAAGCTTAGGGATCATTATCAATGATCAAAACAGCACAAGTCAAATAATATCTGCCAGAAGCCAATACAGCAAGACTGATTAATAATCAGAATATACAGACTGCACTGGGTCTTGCGGATACAAATCTCTACACAGTCGCCGGCTGCTTTATAGGGAAACAAACAAAACTGCTCAAGTTCTGGGAAGTAAGGTGGGAATGCTCCCCCTGCTGTTCGTAAGTATGATTGTTCCCTGCAGAGCAGTTAGGGACCATCTGAACTTTCCCATCTACAGCAGTCAGAGTAAGTAAATGAAGGGGGAATTTCACTGCATACAGTCAGGTTTCTTATAAAAACGGTAGACATTTTTTAATTAAAGTATATTGGAGTTAGGTTTCTATTTCATTAAAGAAAGTAAAAATGGGATTTTATTTTTTGACTTTACATCCCCATTAAGGCTTGATCCAGTGAGTATTAAACAATGCTTGACATAGCATTGACAAAAATAACATGCACACCAGGAAAATAAAGCAGGTAGGTATTGTGTGATCACTAAATTCTTAAAGGGGCGGTTCACCTTTAGATTAACTTTTATCATGTTATAGAATGGCTAATTTGGAACTTATTTTTTCTTTTTTTATAGTTTGTTTTTTTCCTTCTGGCTCTTTCCAGCTTTTAAATGGGGGGTCACTAACACCTCTAGGGTTGCCAACTTTCCTCCTGACTAACTCTGGATGGGGGGATGAGGCTGTAACGTAGCGGGATGGGGCGTGATATAGAGGGGGTGTGATGTGATGAAGAGGGGTGGGGCTATGATGTGGTGATTGGCCAATCGCCACATTAATCTGAGGGAATCCTGCCCAGTTTTTCAAATTAGGAAAACCAGGCAGGCAGTTTTGACCCGGACAGCTCTTCAAAAACTGGGCTGTCTGGGTCAAAACCAGACAGGTGGCAACCATATTCCCTAGCAACTAGATTGCTGATATCGCAAACTGGAGAGCTGCTGAATAAAAAGCGAAATAACTCAAAAAACACAAAAAAATTAAAAAAAAATGCAAATTGTCTCAAAATATCACTCTCTACAACAAAATAAAAGTTAATTTAAAGATAAACAACCCCAAGCACTTAGTGGTTAGATTTTATTATTATAGTGGCCGGATAATGGCACTCACTGTTGTGTTTGAAAATTCGTATTGTTGCCCCGGAGAGTCTTGCACCAAGTATCAAAGAGGTGTGGTTCAGCTCATCGCTTAATATAAGGCAGCCCTGCAATGGGAGGCAGCAAGGTGTAGATGATTAATGCATAGACCTCGTTTCATATTACAATTTATAACAAAAAAAACATCCTTGAAATAGGAAACCGGAAAATAACAACAACTGGTTGTACCTCAACAGCTTCAATGGATAAAAATAACACGTAGAAATAATAATAATAAAAAAAAAACCCCAACATACCATCTTATGATGGGCAACACATTGCACTGAACTATGGGTAAAAAGCCACGTTTCTTGTTCCCTCATACCCCACTATTGTTGTGTAAACGCTCATTGACATATTCAACTGTTGACTGTTCATCATCCCCATTGGAGGCACACTAGGGTTAGTTTCATCAATAAGGGACCGGTTTTTAGGATAGGCAGATGATAACAATTATATAGGGCTTAGCCCCCAGAAAAAGAACCAACTACTATACATTCAAGTTTTTTTAAAGCGATTCATCCGAATCCTTAATTCTTCATTAAAGATTTGGCCGAATCCCAAACTAAGGGTCAGGGAGAGCTGCCCTTTGTCCAATGAAAAGTCACATGATTTTAAAGGGATCCTGTCATCGGAAAACATGTTTTTTTCAAAACGCATCAGTTAATAGAGCTGCTCCAGCAGAATTCTGCACTGAAATCCGTTTCTCAAAAGAGGAAACAGATTTTTTTATATTCAATTTTGAAATCTGACATGTGGCTAGACATTTTGTCAATTTCCCAGCTGCCCCATGTCATGTGACTTGTGCCTGCACTTTAGGATGGAACTGCTTTCTGGCAGGCTGTTGTTTCTCATACTCAATGTAACTGAAGGAGTCTCAGTGGGACATGGGTTTTTACTATTGAGTGTTGTTCTTAGATCTACCAGGCAGCTGTTATCTTGTGTTAGGGAGCTGCTATCTGGTTACCTTCCCATTGTTCTGTTGTTAGGCTGCTGGGGGGGATGATATCACTCCAACTTGCAGTACAGCAGTAATGAATGACTGAAGTTTATCAGAGCACAAGTCACATGACTGGGGGCAGCTGGGAAATTGACAATATGTCTAGCCCCATGTCAGATTTCAAAATTAAATAAAAAAAAATCTATTTGCTCTTTTGAGAAATGGATTTCAGTGCAGAATTCTGCTGGAGCAGCACTATTAACTGATGTGTTTTGAAAAAAACACGTTTTCCCATGACAGTATCCCTTTATTATAAAGCAAAGGGTGTGGACAGAACCTGATTTATTGCATAATTTGTAAGGCTGATAGTTTTCCTCCAGTGTCATATTCCATATATATATATATATAATCACAGACAAATGAGTCACACTGTATTGTGTTGCCATGCTCCATTGATAGTTTGCACAGTATAAAAAGATAGGGTCATTGAGTATCATACTAAGGAATGGAACACATAACTAAGTAGCAAAGTGATAGGGCAATTGCGTTGTGTGATGACTGCTTTATGGTTTATGGTTGACCCATAGGTGAGATCAGGCAATGCCAGCAATGAACCATCTTCCAACTGCCATAACTTTCTGTCAGAAATGACACACCATTTGCATGAGCTGGAAGAGCTTACAAAGTCCACAAAAAAACAGATTTAGGGGCTGAAAAGTCAGGGCAACTGTTGGGTTTGATTTGTTACCACCTGTGAAATGGGGGAATATTTTGTGGGTAAATTCCATGTTTTGTAGAAAACCTTGCTGTGAATAAAACACAGCTGTACAACTGCTTGAACTTAAGGGGGCCATACACGCAAATACGCAGAATTCTATTGTTTCTATATGTATATCTGACCTTTCAGCTCTGCACGTATGTATTGAAACGAATGATCTTTCCTGGAAACATCTTTTCCAAGAAAGGTCGTAATTGTTATGTCTATGGCCACCTTTACACCAGGGGGCAGATATATCAAAGGTCGAGGTGAAATTTCTAATTAAAAAAATTCGGATTTCGAGCTATTTCGGTGTACCTCGACTAAAGAATAATCCAAATTCGTTTTGAATTTGAAAAAAATTAGAATATGGACATTTATCATGTACTGTCTCTTTAAAAATTCGCCTTCAACCATTTGACTTCAACCATTTTTTGGACTTTGAAAAATCTAAGTTTTTTGGGGCAAATACTTTGATTCGAATTCGATCGAATGCGCGTAGGGGCAAATTTACTTAAGGTCGAATATTGAGGGTTAACCCTCGATATTCGACTGTCGAAGTTAAATCCTTCGACTTCGAATATCGAAGTCGAAGGATTTAGCGATATTCGTTCGATGGAATTTAATCCATCGATCGAAACGATTTTTGTTCGACCAAAAAAAGACAGCCAAGCCTATGGGGACCTTCCCCATAGGCTAACATTGACTTCGGTAGCTTTTAGGTGGCGAACTAGGGGGTCGAAGTTTTTTCTTAAAGAGACAGTAATTCTACTATTGAATGGTCGAATAGTGGAACGATTTTTAGTTCGAATCGTTCGATTCGAAGGTCGAAGTCGAAGGTCGAAGTAGCCCATTCGATGGTCGAAATAGCCAAAATAACCATTCGAAATCCAAAGTATTTTTCCTCTATTCCTTCACTCGAGCTAAGTAAATGGTCCCCATAAACTTTGATTCAACTTATCCTCAGGAGTGCTCCCTCAACCCCCCCCCATTTGTATTAACAGGTCCCATACCTGTACTTTAAAAAAAACTCAACTGATTGAGAAGGGGACATGCATAAATGTATTAAGAACAATTATGAATATCTGTGGAAAATCTGTGTTGCAATCCATTATATATATATATATATATATATATATATATATATATATATATATATATATATATATATATATATAATATTATATATATATATATAATATTATATATATTAAGCACTTTTATTTCTACAAGAAAAGACTTGTGACAACAAACCTTTCCAACTAACGCAGGGATATTCATGGAGTTGGTGGCAAAACCCATGCTGAAAACCATCGCTTCTTCTACACCAAGGAACTCAGCCACCAAGTCTTCAAGTTCTTTGTGATTATCCAAGTGACCTGAAACAATGGAAAGAGCTCAGACATTATCAGACAACTCTCCAATATCAGTCATCTTTAAAACAACTACTTGTCACTGCAATTTTTTCCATAGTGGCTTTTCCATAAAAAAAATTGGCTACATACAGTATATTTTCATTTGCAATTGGCCTAAGGCATTGATTCCCAAAACCGTGCTGTTGTCCTTGAAACATCAATTTTGTAAATGTTTCTATGCCTGGCTTTCGATAGACTTCAAACATGTGACAATGTCCTCTCAGTATAAAGGCAGCCATTATTTAAAGAGGAGCGATCACGCATCAATTAAATATGCTATACCATTTCTTAAATAATCTAGTTTATCTTCACTATTCCTTTCTCAGCATTCCCTTAATTCTGTCTTCATTCAGCAGTTGGGTGTCAGATAATAATTGACAGTTAGATCCAATATAGGGGCTCCTTTTGCCTAGAAGATGTATTAGAGCTCACTCTATTAAAATCACCAGACATCATGTCTCTCTACATGCAGAATTTGTACAAAAGGCAGTTATTTTGTTAGATTTTGTTTGTACTGGAATCAGTTATTTGAGTGAGCTCTTATACATCTTCTGTACCATTTCTTAAATAATCAAGTTTATCTTCACTATTCCTTTCTCAGCATCTGTTTCTCTTCATTCTGTCTTCATTCAGCAGTTGGGTGTCAGATATTCACTGACAGTTACTGTAGATCCAATATATCTTATAGGGGGGGCTCCTTTTGCCTAGAAGATGTATTAGAGGTCACTCTATTAAAATCACCAGACATCATGTCTCTCTACATGCAGGATTTGTACAAAAGGCAGTTAATTTGATAGATCTTGTTTGTACTGGAATCAGTTATTTGAGTGAGCTCTAATACATCTTCTGTACCATTTCTTAAATAATCAAGTTTATCTTCACTATTCCTCTCTCAGCATCTGTTTCTCTTCATTCTGTCTTCATTCAGCAGTTGGGTGTCAGATAATAATTGACAGTTAGATCCAATATATCTTATAGGGGGACTCCTTTTGCCTAGAAGATGTTTTAGAGCTCACTCTATTAAAATCACCAGACATCATGTCTCTCTACATGCAGAATTTATGCAAAAGGCAGTTATTTTGTTAGTTTTTGTTTGTACTGGAATCAGTGATAAACTTGATTATTTCAGAAACGATGTAGAATATTTAAATGATTGTATTTACAAAGTTTCTTATTTCAGTATGCCGAAGCTTATTATTTAATTTTAATTTTCACGATCGTTCCCCTTTAAGAAGTGCTCCTAGGAGCCCATGAACTATACTCACATGATGAAATTGGTTTTGTAGGTCACAGAGTTTAGCTAAAGTATTACAAACAGGCTAAGTTCATCCAGAATTACCCAGTGAAACAGGTATGTCGATGCCTTAAGGGAGTAATGTTAAAATTTAACCTTGTTTATATTTTCTCCCTGAAAATCAGGCATATTGTAGTCATTTAAAACTCCATTTACTATTTAGAGGAAAACAGACCTTTAACCATTAATTGAGAAAATTGTGCAGGACGGCTTCATTTTAGCAGAAAAGTAACTTGAGGAAGACAAATCTAAACCTACTTTTTCTCCCAAAGGTCAGCCATGTATTCTGCTGATTTAAGTTAAGAAAATCATCTGTATTCTAAAATATGTTTATTTCTTTTATTATCTCTTTAAATCACAGCTGTTTACATAACAAGTAGTGATGGGCGAATTTGCGCCGTTTCGCGAAACGGCGCCGGCGTCTCGTTTTTGACGCCGGCGTCCGTTTTTTCGGCACCCGTTTTTTATGCCGGCGAATTAAAATCGCGCCTGGCGAATAAATTCGCCCATCACTAATAACAGGAAGTTAAGGGATGGGATCTAGTATCTGGAATCCCGTTACCCATAAAGTAAATATAAAATCGGGGACAACGGGACAAAATCAACCGATCACTGGTTTTAAATTATGAAAATATCTAACTACTAGGATACTAGGAAGGTAACATAGAAAATAGCATAAAAATTATTCATATGGCAAACAATACTATTAGATTTTTAGGGGCAGATTTACTAAGCTCGAGTGAATGGTTTGAATTTCAAAGTAAATTTTTGGCTATATTCGACCATTCGACTTCGATAAAAAACGTTCGACTATTCGACCATTCGATAATCGAAGTATTGTCTCTTTAAAAAAAACTTTGACTTCACACTTCGCCAAATAAAAGCTACTGAAGTGCAATGTTAGCCTATGGGGACCGTCCAGAGCACTTTTTTGGTCGAATAGAAATCCTTTGATCGATCGCTAAAAATTGGTTGATCGAACCATTTTTATTCGACCGCAGGATTGCCAAATTTGTTGAAAAAACTTCGAATTCGATATTTGAATTCAAAGTTTTTTAATTCGATGGTCGAATTTCGAAGTTATTTGTACTTCGAAATTCGACCCTTGATAAAAAAGAAATATCCTTTATTTAGAAAATCCCAGGTCCCAACATTCCAGATAAAAAATGCTGTGCTTTGTGTATGTGTATAAACAATAAGGGGGTTATTTTTTAAAATCCGAATCCAAAAAACAAAGTATAGTTTTTTTTCTATAAAATTCTAATTTTTAGTAGAAAACAACTCAAATTTTTCGATATATATTATACCCAGAGGATGGAAAAAGTCCGAATCAGATAATACTCCATCTCAGACCTGCTGCGGTTGTATATAAGTCAATGGGAGAGGTCCTTATCCTATTTGGAAGTTTCTGTGTTCTGCACTAGAATTAGCCCAAAATCCATCTATTTCAGACTTTTTTAGGGCAAAAAATCAAAAAAATTTGGACTTTTTAGTAAAAAGTCTGAAAAATTTAGTGATTCGGGAAAAAATTCAGATTTTCTCTCGATTTTATTGACTTTTTACCTGATCTGATTAAATTGATTTTATAATAAATAAGGTCAAATCATGGATTCTAGTTTGTTCTGACTTTTTTTAAAAAAATAATCAGGAAAATTCAAAAATATTATTTATCAGATTTTGATAAATAACCCCTAAGAGATAAGCAGATTTATGTAGTAATGTGACAATCATTAAGCCATTCACAAACACCCCCACCATAGATAACTATTCCGATATCCTCAGCCTGGGATGATGCAGACGGGTCAGGGCAGTGTTTTATCAGTAGCAATAATAAATGTTTCTTATAAACTAAAAAAACACTGTTATGAACAGTAATGGGCAAATAAATTTGCCTGGTGCGAATTTGCAGTGAATGTCCACGTTTCGCCACGGGCAAATAAATACGCTTAACTTTTGTGAAAATCTGTCAAAAAATTTTGTATGCGTGTCCAAAAAAGTCACTCACATCAAAATCGCTGCGCGTCAACACTATTTGGAAGCCCATTGACTTTAACGTGGCGTCAAAATTGACGTGGGCATCAATTTTCAAGATTCAAAAATTTTCTTGCAAAATTCGCGCATCACTAGTTATGACCTGTCTGTATCACTGCAAGTTGATTGTCTCTCTCTATGTATTAGTATGTATATTAGTGATGGGCTAATTTGTCCCGTTTTGCCTCGAATTTCGCCCTGAATTTCGCAAATTTCCCGCAAAATTCACGAAACGGGGCGGAAAATTCACAAAACGATGATTTTGATGCCGGCGTCAATTAAAGTCAATGGGCGTCGTTAATTGTTGCCGGCGTCTGAATTGTCGGCGGTGCCGAATCTGTAGCCGGCATCAAAACACTTTGAATTTCCGCACCAAATTCGCAAATTTATTTGCCGGCGGCGAAAAGTGGAAATTCGCTGCAAATTCGCACCTGGTGAATAAATTCGCCCATCCCTAATGCATATCTGTAAATTGGTTATTGGGAAATTGCTGGAATACCACAGAGTTTTTCTCCTTATGTAATATTATAGCAAGTATATTTATCACATGATGTAAAAACTGAATCTGTAGACATGTATATATGAATGGTGTGTCTGTTTATTCTATGCCTCTATTATATGCTCCTGTACACACAGATATTAGTACATTTGTTTCTATGCATCAGTTCTCTGTTATATTAACCACTCTAATGAAATAATAATACAGAGACCATGGTAATTACTAGAGAGAAGTCTTCATACCCATCTCTTGTCTGGTGCTACAGACTCCAACTCCATAACTTTGTATCGTATCCTTCACCAGAACTAGAGACTCGGGGTCATTCTCGGCAAAGCCAAGGTAGTTATAAGAGCCCATGTTCACGACGTCTTTAATTACTCTTCCTGTGAACCTAAATAGGGCATAGGTGGAAATAAATACATTTTATTACACATTTAGTCTGTAATTGAAGGGACAGAATAAAAAACACATCCAGGCACACACCATGATGTATTTTGAACAACACAGGTGCTATATTGTACCAGCGGAATTACTCATATCAGTTTTCAAGCGTTCTTCAAGTTAGGACATGGTTGTACGGGTATCTTCATTGCTACTGAACCCCCAAAGGCTGAACTTCTCTACACAAGCCCAAGCCATTGGTATTACTTATCTCGTCTTTAGAAGTCAACATCTTTGCCATACAAAGTGGTAATACCACGTCATGGGCATGAGATCTGCTTCTCTGTGATAAAACCAAGTGTGATCATAGAACTTATCTTAGCTCAGAGAAACATGCATGGGAACAGCAATATCCTTCACAACATTTCATTAGCTTTGGTATTTTACTTAAAGGGGAACTCCGGCTTCCTAACCAAAATTTGATAAAGAGGCACAGAAACCCCTAATATACCCATCACAGTTACCAGTTTCTTCAAAAAGTCTGAATAAATGGCATTTTCTCTGCTAAAAATCCAACTGTTTAACATTTCTTCTCTTTCTGCATCATTTGAAATCCTGGCAGGGAAGGAGGGACTAAACACTGATGTTACAAATTGTAACAACTTCTCCACAGCTTACAGACAGCATGCAGGAACTACATAACCCACAATGCATTGCACTGGGACGATCCTTTCCTTATTGAAATCACATGTACAGGGAATTGTGGGGTTTGGAGGATGCAGGCTGAGGACAGATGGCTGTTGATACAAAGTAACAGTAGTCAGACAGCTCAGCAAAGTAGTCAGACAGCTCAGCAGGAGAGCAGGGGGCTGGGCTTAGGCAACTGTCAGAAACCATTACAAATCATGAAAATGTTTAATGTTTTTTAACTGATGTATATTGCAATGTTGCTTGAAATTATGTTTACTTTTCACAAAGCTAAAGTTATGTTTGTGTGGAGTTCCCCTTTAAGCTTCTTTCTTCTTTCCAGGTAGGAGGCCAAATCGTACAGCAGGTTATAAAAAAACGTGTTTCCTCCTGATACAAACACTTATGCTGACTGTACGGTCAGTGGGGTTTTTATTTGCGGCAACTCCCATGTGGAAATGTCAGGCTTTTTGATATCAGCAGGGTGTGTCTGTGTTCTACCAGGGGACAGAATAACTATAACAAAATAGGAACATGCTGTTTATTCATTGGGCCTCCAGAACCTTTAATAAAATGGCTTCAGTGCTGATCAATATGTGCAGCTTTGCATTAGAGAATTGTAGAATTCTATATGTTTCTCAAATGGAAGCTTAAATCAGTGGTTTCGGCTTTATCTGAGAATATATTTTACTGGTAAGGTTGACACCAGTTTTTTTTTCTTGCTCAAACCATGAAAATTCAGCCGGCACAAAATGGACCAGAGTCAAGTTCTGCTGCTTAATTATTTATTAAAATGTTATAGCACCCGTAGTGCAAGAAAAATCCTTACGTGTTTGTGCCTACATGGGGCATTTAGTGGGGCCTTTAGTCTTGGGCTAATGACAGAAAAGTAATACACAGAATTTAAAGGAACTACAGGCATGGGACCTGTTGTCCAGAATGCCTGGGACTTTCCAGATAACGTATCTTCCCGTAATTTGGCTCTTTATACCTTAAAGTGGACCTGTCACCCAGACACAAAAATCTGTATAATAAAAGTCCTTTTCAAATTAAACGTTAAATCCAATTTCTATTTTTTATTAAAGCATTCATAGCTGTTGTAAGCTCATTTAAAAATCTCAGCTGTCAATCAAATATTGCCTGCCCCTCCTCTATGCCTTAGGCAATTACTTTCACTTTCCATTCAGCACTTCCTACATGTCACTGCTCTCCCCACATTCCCCCGTTCTCTTCACCATTTAATTGTGTAACCAGGACATGGGGATGGACATCAGGTCCCCCATTCTGGTGCACAAACAAGATTCTGAGATAATACAATTAATACAGTGTCCACAAAATGGCTGCTGCCTGCTTGTTATAATTATGAGTTCCCAGACTGAAGAAAACAAGATTCAAATAAACTATATAGTGTAATGAAAGTTCATTTTGCTTGACTAATTTGTTAAAATAGGATTCTGAATAATTTTTTGGGGTGCCGGGTCCCCTTTAAGTCTACTAGAAAATCATAAAAACATTAAATAAACCCAATAGGCTGGTTTTGCCTCCAATAAGGATTAATTATATCTTAGTCTGGATCAAGTACAAGCTACTGTTACAGAGAAAAAGGAAATATTTTTTTTAAAATTTAGATTATTTTAAAAAAATGGAGTCTATGGGAGACGGCCTTTCCATAATTCGGAGCTTTCTGGAAAACGGGTTTCATACCTGTATATCCAGTGACAAAGCTTATATTACAACAAGTTACAAACAAGTTTACATAGTCATATACACATATTCTATACATATTTACACATAATTTACACATCAATTCAGGTGCTAACATATCATATAAGCACAAGCATAGCTATACTGAACAAATATTTTTTTCTGATCATTATTATCATTCACCTGTACGTCCAGTTATAGTCGTCTGTCACGCGCTCCATTAGGTCAAACTGAGGTCCAGGGACACTGCAGATGGGACGGTTCCAGCTATCTCGCACCCGCATATAAAGGTTTCTTGTATAAAAGTTTTCAAAATCTTGATACAGAGGCACAAAGTCCTACATTACAGAGAAAATTCTTATTAAAAAGGCATATGAAAGGAACATTAGCATGGCCAACGTGTTTATAGCACTGTACAAAAGGGTACATAACAAATGGCTTACAGACAAACTGATAGAATAGGACACGTAAGTTGTTCTCCTCTTCTTCAAAAAATGCACCAGCCCAGGATGCCTAGGACACTGGAAAATTATACAAAAAGAACCCCAGGCTGATGCATGAGGCTTCTCTAGCCTCTCTCCTTAATATACACTCTATCACTATATACTGAACCCTAAAAGGCCAGAATAGCTTTCTTCATCTCAATACTTCTACATATATCTCTGCTACCAAATAAAAGAAATACTGTAAATATATCACGATATCTATAAGCAATATGTGCAGTAACGGATGACCCTTTGGTCAGACTCAATAGCGTTCTCCTAAAAACATCAACCCTCTACACAAATTATAACATATGTTGAATGTGAAAACATGACTATCAAAGTAGTTAAAAGCAACAATGAATCCTTACTTTTTGCTCTTTTCTTTCTTCAGCCATGTGACATTTTTCGAGACCCCACGCTCTCATAAAGTCTCGCAGGTAGCCAAACAACGTCACAACTCCAAATCCTATATAGGTGAGCACAGCAACATACATTGGGGCTTCTTCAAACGATTCCAAAAATGGCTTCTTGTATAGGGTGTCATTTGCTGTTCCATTGTGCTGCAAGCGGAAAAATGGTTCAAACAAAGGGATTCTGTCATTACACTGCAAATAATTCACTCTACAATATAAAATGTCATTCCTGAACCAACAAGCGTATTTTTTATTTGTAATATTGGTGTGTAGGTGCATCTCAGGTCATTTTGCCTGGTCATGTGCTTTCAGAAAGAGCCAGCACTTTAGAATGGAACTGCTTTCTGGCAGGCTGTTGTTTCTCCTACTCAATGTAACTGAATGTGTCTTAGTGGGACCTGGATTTTACTATTGAGTGCTGTTCTTAGATCTACCAGGCAGCTGTTATCTTGTGTTAGGGAGCTGCTATCTGGTTACCTTCCCATTGTTCTGTTGTTAGGCTGCTGGGGGGGAAAGGGAGGGGGTGAGTAGTAGTAGTACAGTAGTAAAGAGTGACTGACGTTTATCAGAGCACCAGTCACATGATTGGGGGCAGCTGGGAAACTGACTATATGTTTAGCCCCATGTCAGATTTCAAAATTAAATATAAAAAAATGTGTTTGCTCTTTTGAGAAATGGATTTCAGTGCAGAATTCTGCTGGAGCAGCGCTATTAACTGATGCGTTTTGAATTTTTTTTCCCCCATGACAGTATCCCTTTAATGAATCAGTGATTAAGTGAGATCTGCAGTTTAGAGCATTAATATCAAATTCATTATAAGCTAAATTATCTATTGTTATTAACAACTGAATTAAACTGTAGGCAGCTACCAAATTGGCATTCGTTACTAAAACCAGCAGTGCCATGTCCACTACCCTTCTGTAAATTTTAGGTGAACAGGAATAATGTTCCATAAAAGCTGAATCTCCTCTTGGTCAAGTGATCTGTTTGACCATGAGGACACACTACTTTTTCCTTAGATATTCTGCTACGTGTGTGTGAAGTGTCTTCTGGGTTTTCAAAAATGAATATTGTAGATGTATAATCCCTCTGTCTAGATCCACTTGGGCCCTAGGGTAGCAGGATATAATGTAACTGATAGCAAATGTATTGGGTTTAAGACACTGGTTCAAAACTGGCATATTAAATTAAAAGGAAAGTTCATATATTCATATGTCCTCCTACTATAAAAGGCACTTGAATACAGGTTATAGTAAACCAATCCTAGGAACTAGGATTAAAAGTATGATTTTTAACAAATATCATGCAGGACCAGGTAGCCACCAACTTCAAAAAGTAACATAATTCCTTTTAAAATGACTATAAAAACAACCTGATTTCTTTAAGACGTTCCAATGGTGATGACAGTTAATCTTACCAGGTGGGAAATATAAATCTAATTTGTAACCATTCATGAGCTACTGTAGGTCTGTTACTTGTAGAACTAGAAAGTCTGGTTGGTAAAGCCACTAGACAAAACACATCAAACCAACAATCCTATGACTCATTATCATTAAAGAGGTGAAAAAGTTGTCAAGGGAACAAAAGTAACAAATGCTGACAGCATCACTCCCAACCCAAAGGTTCAAGTGAACAAAAGTAATGAATAGTTGACTGCATTACTCCCAACCCAAAGGTTCAAGTGAACAAAAGTAACGAATCGTTGACTGCATTACTCCCAACCCAAAGGTTAAAGTAAACAAAAGTAACGAATAGTTGACTGCATTACTCCCAACCCAAAGGTTCAAGTGAACAAAAGTAAAGAATAGTTGACTGCATCACTCCCAACCCAAAGGTTCAAGTAAACAAAAGTAACGAATAGTTGACTGCATCACTCCCAACCCAAAGGTTCAAGTAAACAAAAGTAACGAATAGTTGACTGCATCACTCCCAACCCAAAGGTTCAAGTAAACAAAAGTAAGAATAGTTGACTGCATCACTCCCAACCCAAAGGTTCAAGTAAACAAAAGTAACGAATAGTTGACTGCATTACTCCCACCCAAAGGTTCAAGTAAACAAAATAACGAATAGTTGACTGCAATCACTCCCAACCCAAAGGTTCAAGTAAACAAAAGTAAAAGAATAGTTGACTGCATTACTCCCAACCCAAAGGTTCAAGTAAACATAAGTAACGAATAGTTGACTGCATCACTCCCAACCCAAAGGTTCAAGTAAACAAAAGTAACGAATAGTTGACTGCATCACTCCCAACCCAAAGGTTCAAGTAAACAAAAGTAACGAATAGTTGACTGCATCACTCCCAACCCAAAGGTTCAAGTAAACAAAAGTAATGAATAGTTGACTGCATCACTCCCAACCCAAAGGTTCAAGTAAACAAAAGTAACAAATAGTTGACTGCATCACTCCCAACCCAAAGGTTCAAGTAAACAAAAGTAACAAATAGTTGACTGCATCACTCCCAACCCAAAGGTTCAAGTGAACAAAAGTAACAAATAGTTGACTGCATCACTCCCAAGCCAAAGGTTCAAGTAAACAAAAGTAACGAATAGTTGACTTCCTCACTCCCAACCCAAAGGTTCAATTGAACAAAAGTAACAAGTAGTTGACAGCATCACTCCCAACCCAAAGGTTCAAGCAACAAAAGTACAGAATAGTTGACTGCATCATTCCCAATCCAAAGGTTCAAGTAAACAAAAGTAACAAATAGTTGACAGCATCACTCCCAACCCAAAGGTTCAAGTAAACAAAAGTAACGAATAGTTGACTGCATCACTCCCAACCCAAAGGTTCAAGTAAACAAAAGTAATGAATAGTTGACTGCATTATTCCCAATCCAAAGGTTCAAATAAACAAAAGAACAAGAGTGACAAGCATCACTCCCAACCCAAAGGTTCAAGTAAACAAAATTAACAAATAGTTGACAGCATCACTCCTAATCCAAAGGTTCCAGTAAACAAAAGTAATAAATAGTTGACTGCATTATTCCCAATCCAAAGGTTCAAATAAACAAAAGTAACAAAGAGTTGACAGCATCACTCCCAACCCAAAGGTTCAAGTAAACAAAATTAACGAATAGTTGATAGCATGACTCCTAATCCAAAGGTTCCAGTAAACAAAAGTAATAAATAGTTGACTGCATCACTCCCAACCCAAAGGTTCAAGTAAACAAAAGTAATGAATAGTTGACTGCATTATTCCCAATCCAAAGGTTCAAATAAACAAAAGTAACAAAGAGTTGACAGCATCACTCCCAACCCAAAGGTTCAAGTAAACAAAATTAACGAATAGTTGACAGCATGACTCCTAATCCAAAAGTTCTAGTAAACAAAAGTAATAAATAGTTGACTGCATCACTCCAAACCTGAAGGTTCCATATCACCCCTGGCCTAAAAGTCCCCTGGGAACAAAAGTAATAAATAGTGATCACCTCTGAGTCTTAATATCAGGAGGAGGTTTTAACAAGGCCTCACACACCCCTTTTGGAGGTCCAACCTTTTGTCAGGGCTCATAATTAGATTACAGATATAGAGAAAGTGCAGCATATCTGTCTTTCAGACATAGTTCCAAAAATATCTTGGACAGCAAATATGTTTTTACTTCAACTCTTCAACTTCAACCTAACTGACCTTCTAGTTGGGCTTTCAGGTGTATCTAGGAGAGAAAATGGACATCTCACCCTAACTTTCCCTTATCTAAAACAAGCAACATGGACAATAATATCACTAACTTTTTCTGACATAGTTAACCTACATTAATAAAATTATAATCTACATTTCCCTATGGGACCAGACTGTAAATTATAACCTTATAAATGGCGCGTTGTGACGAGTTTATAACGAATTTGATGCGGCGCGTTTGAATTTGATGCGGCACGTCCGAATTTGATGCAGCACGTCCGAATTTGACGCAGCGCTTCCGAATCTGACGCCGCTGCGTTCAAATTGAACGCCGGTGCGCACGATTTGGACATTGCCAACCAGAATTGGACACCGACCCCTATACACTATTCACTATATATGAACAATGCTTCTTTCAGGTTATTGAAGATAACTAGCAGTATTCTGATTGGCTTAGGGCCTCCCATATAGGTTTCTATATAGAAATCAGTATAGTCAAGACAGAAGAATTACCACAAGGGTTCACCAGGCATTATTGTTAGTGGTAATGGATTTACAGTTAGAAGGAGCCACCTCCCCTAATCTCTGGAATGAAGAGAATGACAAACACACTACTTCATTGTGTAATGTACTTACACAATGAGAGGGAAACACCACTCTCAAAGCAAGGGGTGAGCGAGTCTGTCATATGTTTCCAAATATTTATATTCAAACACAGCGCAGAAAGCTTTGTAAAGTTTGCAGTCGCATGACAGCAGCGAGCAACAGGTACAACGCATAACATTTCAGATAAAGCGACAATGCCATGGAATAACAGAAACACTGGTGTACATAGACATTTTTACCTTCAATTCTATTATAAGGGCCCATACACAATAAAAGCTGCTGACATGGACCTCTCAGACTAATGGTGGCCATACACGGGCAGATAAAGCTGCCGATATCGGTCGTTTGGACCAATTTGACAGCTTATCTGCCCGTGTATGGGGGCTTCCGACGGGTCTTCCCGATCTATATCTGGCCACGATATCGATCGGGAAGGTTGGATTTTTAACTGACCGACCCGTCGGAGCCCCTTGGCGCATCGTAATTCGATCATTTGTCCATATGGCCGAACGTTCGAATTACCCCCGATATAGCCATGCCGTTAGTGGCATATCGGGGAAAGATCCGCTCGTTTGTCGATGTCGCCAAACGAGCGGATCTTTGAGTCTATGGCCACCTTAAATTGACAGCTTATTGGCCCACAGAAGGGCCTACCTGACCGCTATCTATCCCCCCTCGGCCAACAAACAAATCAGCCCAATTACGTCCAATGTGTGATTGGCCAAACTGGGCTTTGATCTGCTAAATGGTTCTTGGAGTGTATGGCCAACTTTACTCATATCAATCTGATTGTAAAACCTTTATCTTTATTTAAGATTTTAATTGTTTTCCTTTTTGTTAAAGAGATTTGCTTTTTCGTAGTACTGGGGGTCTTTAAGACATAATTGTTTGCCCAATATGCTGATCAAACTGATAACCCAAACATCTGAGCATGCATGGTTGCCGGTACTGCTTTTTGGTCACCTGAATGGTGGTGGTCTGTGTTACCAACCTGGTTGGATATTGCGAGCAATTGTTACCAGTGGGTTTCCCTACATCTGCAATTTTCTTATGTCCAAAGGTTGGACCTTGGGGGCTTGAATTAAAAAAAATCCAACAACCACTGCTGTAAATCAGTTTTCATCATAAATTCACAAATAAAAGTAACTTCACCAGGACGGTTAGTAATGGGTTTAACTAATGAGATTAGCTAGTTAATAAACCTGGAAATTGCCTGGTGTTCTATAACCCTTACGCTTTGCCTATTGCTGCGTCAAGGTGCAATTATATGTTACAAGGTGCAAAAGCCAGACACACTGTTATTGGTGCACCATGTGTTGTACAATCACGTGTGGATCCATTTTGCTTGATTAAATAGTAAATGCCTCAAGGAAGAGTTCTGTCATTTGGATGTTTTCCTTTTCCCCTCCAGTTGTTACTTGACACTTTAACGAGGGAGTATTTTTCAGCCGTTTGGCTAGTCGGTGCACTTTCCTCTAGTTTCAGCTTCAGCATTATTACTGTATGTGCTTACAGGACAAGGAGTTTTTAGCATTGGAAGGTACAAAGAAAGCCTGACAAGGATCCACAACACAGAACTGATTTCCATAGCACTGAATATTCAGTTCATTTCAGAAGCTGTTTAATGCGATGTCTTCAGCAGAGCTGTCACAATAATGGCTTACACAACACAACTGTCTAATGCTTTACAGGCAGATTGTGACTAAAATATTTAATTACAAAGAACTGGGAATTTAAAGGGAGATTTCCCTCGCCCATTAACAAGGTTTCAGATATTGCTTCTATGAATATCTAGGACAGAAAATCCACATCTACCCTAAATTACCCCCTAATTGACCTTCAGACAGGGCTTCCAGAAGAACAATTAAGGTTCTACCAAACCTCACCCTGAGCCTCTACCTCAGGGCTAACCAACTTTTTTTTATCCTTGAGCCACATTGAAATGTACAAAAAATGGGGAACAACACAAGCATGAAGACAGTCCCGGGGGATGCCAAATAAGGGCTGTGATTGGCTACTTGGTAGCCGCTGTGTGGACTAAGAGCCTACAGGAGACTTTGTTTGGCAGTACACCTGGTTTTTATGCACCAAACCTTGTCTCCAAGACTGGAATTCAAAAATAAGCACCTCCGTTGAGGCAACAGAAAGCAACATCCAAGGGGTTGGTGAGGAACATGTTGCCCATGAGCCACTGTTTGGGGATCGCTGCTGTAGCCACTTCTTTTAGATAGAAGCACACTCTGGTCAGACCCTTTCCTCATAAGACACTTACACATATATATAATCATTGTTGTGGCTCTCATATTCAGTGTCGGACTGGGACACCAGGGGCCCACCAAAAACCCTTAGACCAGGGGCCCACCCAAAAACCTTTAAACCAGGGGCCCACTCAAATTATTATTTTCTTCCTCTCCTCACTCAACCTCTATTCTCCTATTCTCTTTTCTTTACATACTATAATCTATTATTCCATCTATTTAACCTCTTTATTCTAATAGAAATAGGGAATGGCCATAAAATAGGCCAAATGTTTAGAAGCAGGAGGACCCACTGACACCTGGGCCCACCGGGAGTTTTCCTGGTATCCCTGTGGGCCAGTCCGACACTGCTCATATTGCCATTGTCCAGAGAATATTTTGGATAATAAATGAGTGTTTATCCCATATTTTCTTGAACTGATCTTCAAGCTTGAATGTCCTTTTGTGCTACAAAGCAATTCAGAATTTTGTACCTTAACATGGTCGTTTGCAGGTTAATCAAACTTTTATGTCTGCCTTTCTTCCACTTATTTGCATATCAGTAGGGATCATTTACTAAAAGGTGACGAGGGACCAAAATGTTGCCCACAATGCACCTTGTGCTTATATTTGTGCCCATTGCTGTCTGGTTCATGGTGCAAAGATTTGTGCAGTGCAAATTAGTTGCACTTACCGTGAGAGAGAGGCTGTGCATGGGTGGCCCAGAGATGTCCTGATACATGGCCCCTACTAGCAGGCCATTCTACATGAGCTAGAAAGAACCAGGCACATCAAGAGCCCTGTAGTTACTGTGTACATAAGGCAGATGTTAAGTACAGAAATGAACAGTACTGGACATAAAAACCACAGAAGGAAAGCTTGGTTGCACTATTTGGCCACATTATACTTGGGAGAAAATATGTCTATGACCTGTTAGTATGTGAAGTGTGAGACATTTCTGTTTTCTCTAGCTACAGCTTTGTGGATTTAGTATGAACTGGTAGGAACAGAGCAGGTCATTTATTTACTAAAAATAGACATTCCCAAACAGGTCTTATATTGCAGCTCCTTGTCTCTCCTTGCCTTTCTGTTCTGGGTCTACAATGGATAATCATATGGGGCGGAGGACGAGCCACATATCACCAACCTTGTCTTAGGTGCCAAATCCTTGTGGTGCTACTCTGAGAGTTGGGAAAAGAGAATTAGACCAACAGGATTGAAAGTACCCAACGATTTTTTAATGACAAATGCATTTATGACATTTAGAAAACTGGTTTGGCCTGGTCTAAAGCTTGGCTATACGTGCTCCAACCAAAGCATTGTACAAAGACAAGAAGTAGCAGCACTAAAACAAAGCTTGTGACAATGTTGCCTACAAATGGAATGTTCCTCGATAAGAAATGATCAATATTATCAATATCCTGGGGAAGAGCACTCTCATACAGATCCATTCACTGTGGCTCAAGTGAACATAGGCTTTTGTGTCAAAATGTTTGAAACTATGTATACAGGTACGGGGTCTGTTATCCAGAATGTTCACGACCTGGGGTCTCCTGGATAATGGATATTTCTGTAATTTGGATCTTCCTACCTTAAGTCTACTAGAAAATCCTTTAAACATTAAAAAAAACCAATAGGCTGGTTTTGCTTCCAATAAGGATTAATTATATCTTAGTTGGGATCAAGTACAAGATACTGTTTTATTATTACAGAAAAAATTTAAAATATATGGATTATTTGGGTAAAATGGAGTCTATGGCAGACATCCATTAAGTAATTCTGAGCTTTCTGGATAACTGGTTTCTGGATAACGGATCCCATACCTGTATGATGAAGTTTTTTCTTATTTTTCTGTAAGAAAAAGACAACAGGAAATCCATGTACCCATAAGCTTTGGTACAAAAAAGCGAGACCAATTTATAGAAGGCAGTGGATAAAACGCTGTGTGCTAAAAAGATTGAATGACAGATTATCAAATATGAAGGATATATTACACATAAGGGTGATATTTTTGTGGTAGATTGGACCGAATACTGAACCAAATCCGGGCAGGAAAGGAAAAAGTGGAAAAAATTCTTATTTTCTGATGAAAAATCATATGATTTCGCTACCCACCCCTAATTTACATATGCAAATTAGGATTCAGATTTGGTTCGACCGAATCTGAATCCTGCTAAAAAAGCCCGAATCCCGAACCGAATCCTGGATTCAATGCATCCCTATATATAAGATACTGTTTTATTATTATAAAGAAAATCGGGATGCACCAAATCCAGGATTCGGTTTTGGATCCAGCCAGGATTTGGCCTTTTTCAGCAGGATTTGGCCTCATCCTTGTGCATGGCCAAACCAAATCAGAATTTGCATATATAAATTAGGGGGGGGGGTAGGGAAATCACGTGACTTTTTGTCACAAAAGAATAATTTTTTCCACTTTTTCCTTTCCTGCATATGCAAATTAGGATTCGGTTCGGTATTAGGCCAAATCTTTAACAAAGGATTTGGGGACTCGGCCGAATTCTGGATTCGGTGCATCCCTAAAAGAAAAAGGAAATCATTTTTAAAATTTTGGATTATTTTAATAAAATGGGAGTCTGTGGGAGACAGCCTTTCTGTAATTTGGAGCTTTCTGGATAAGGGGTTTTCTGGATAAGGGGTCCTATACTTGTACTGTGATGGTTGTGTATTTGGGCACAAAGAGTACCTTCTGTGGGCACTTTTCAAAACCTGAAAAAGTTTCAAATAATTTTAAAAAGAACTTAAAAACAGCAGGCAACTTTTAACCGGACCGCTGAACATGCGCTATAGTGAAGTATGGAATCTCAACAGGACTTCATTAACTAACAAATCAATAAGGTGATTTCATGAAAGCACAAGGGACAATTAAATACTAATGAAACTAACAGTTACCAGCTCAGCAATACAGTCCCAGGTTTGTTACTGAAATGTCCCGACTTTCTCTTTGATCTCCTGCACTGAACAGACAGAAAAAGATACAAAGTTTCTTAAACCTCTGGTTTTTGGAAGAAAGCCCAGAATAGATACTTAGATACTTTTGTAACAATTTAAGATCAACAAAGATACAATTGTAACAATTTAAGATAAGCAGGTCTCTTAGGGAAACTGAGACTCACAGCTTAAAGGGCAATTCACCTTCATTAGTAAAACTGTAAAAACCACAGAAATGTGTTCAAACTTTCATAACCTGCCAAATTTTGTGAAATGAATATGGTAATAAGGTAGTGTGGCCACACAAATCGGCGTGGTCACAAATTTTTTGTCCCTATTTCTATTGCCATAATGTTGGGAGGAATGTTAATGTACGTCAGTCGGTCTCTTTTTTGGAGGATGCCAACCCCCCAGGATAAGGAAACCACTTGCAGGCCTAGATTCAGGCTATACAATAAACCAAAAAGGGTGGCTGCCTTTCTATTGTCCCATTCATTCAGGCAAAGAACACAAAATTCTGATTTAAAGGAAAACTATACCCCCAAGATTAATACTTGAGCAACAGATAGTTTATATCATATTAAGGGGCATATTTATCAAGGGTCGAATTTCGAATTGAAAAAACTTCGATATTCGAATTAAAAAAGACCAACTGAAATTGAGTCCAAGTTTTTTTTGGTGAAATAGGTCAGTTTTCGATCGAATAGGTCCGTATTCGGCCAAATTCAAATTTGATTAGAAGTTTTTCCCCAATTGACTCCAAATATGTTCTAGGAGGTCCCCCATAGGCTAAAACAGCAATTCTGCAGGTTTTAGATGGCGAATGGTCGAAGTCGACTTTTTAGAGAGATAGTACATGATAAATTTCAATATTCGAATTTTTGAATTTTTTTCAAATTCAAATTGAATTTGGACTATTCCCTAGTCGAAGTACACAAAAAATAGCTTGAAATTCGAATTTGTTTCATTCAAAATTTCACCTCAACCATTGATAAATCTGCCCCTAAGTGACATATTAAAGAATCTTACCAAACTGGTATATATATATATATACAGTATTTAAGTAAATTTTGCCCTTTTACATCTCTTGCATTAAACCACCATTTCGTGATTGTCTGTCTGCTGCCTCAGAGATCACCTGACCAGAAATACTGCAGCTCTAACTGTAATAGGAAGAGATCACCTGACCAGAAATACTGCTGCTCTAACTGTAACAGGAATTGATCACCTGACCAGAAATACTGCAGCTCTAACTGTAACGGGAAGAGATCACCTGACCAGAAATACTGCAGCTCTAACTGTAACAGGAAGACATCACCTGACCAGAAATACTGCAGCTCTAACTGTAACAGGAAGAGACCACCTGACCAGAAATACTGCAGCTCTAACTGTAACAGGAAGCGATCACCTGACCAGAAATACTGCAGCTCTAACTGTAACAGGAAGAGATCACCTGACCAGAAATACTGCAGCTCTAACTGTAACAGGAAGAGATCACCTGACCAGAAATACTGCAGCTCTAACTGTAACAGGAAGACATCACCTGACCAGAAATACTGCAGCTCTAACTGTAACAGGATGTGATCACCTGACCAGAAATACTGCAGCTCTAACTGTAACAGGAAGAGATCACCTGACCAGAAATACTGCAGCTCTAACTGTAATGGGAAGAGATCACCTGACCAGAAATACTGCAGCTCTAACTGTAACAGGGAGAGATCACCTGACCAGAAATACTGCAGCTCTAACTGTAACAGGAAGAGATCACCTGACCAGAAATACTGCAGCTCTAACTGTAACAGGAAGAGATCACATGACCAGAAATACTGCAGCTCTAACTGTAACAGGAAATGACCACCTGACCAGAAATACTGCAGCTCTAACTGTAACAGGAAGAGATCACCTGACCAGAAATACTGCAGCTCTAACTGTAACAGGAAGAGATCACCTGACCAGAAATACTGCAGCTCTAACTGTAACAGGAAGAGATCACATGACCAGAAATACTGCAGCTCTAACTGTAACAGGAAGAGATCACCTGACCAGAAATACTGCAGCTCTAACTGTAACAGGAAGAGATCACATGACCAGAAATACTGCAGCTCTAACTGTAACAGGAAATGACCACCTGACCAGAAATACTGCAGCTCTAACTGTAACAGGAAGAAGTGTGGAAGCAAAAGACACAACTCTGTTAATTGGCTCATGTGACCTTACATGTATGTTTTTTTGTGTAAACAATGAATCCTATGATCCCAGGGGGCGGCCCTTATTTTTTAAAATGGCAATTTTCTATTTATGATTACCCAATGGTACATACTGCTAAAAAAGTATATTATTATGAAAATGGTTTATTTACATGAAGCAGGGTTTTACATATGAGCTGTTATATGCAATATCTTTTTATAGAGACCTACATTGTTCAGGGGTATAGTTTTCCTTTAAATATGTGCCGAACCTGGAAACTTGCGAGTTTCTTGCCTCATGGGAGCAGCTCCCCCTGATCCGGCCGTGCCAAATCAACGCATGTATTCCCAGCTTTTTGCTTTGCCTTCTCTAGAGCCCATAAATGCTCAGATAGTTGGACAAAGCAAATCAGTGGACGCAGGGCTTGGCACCATGATTATCTGCAATGAATCATTTCTACTTTATTTACAAACAGGGAGAAATCTTGGTTTTATAAAACACGGATAATGCTGAACTAAACCTTGGACCGGATTTCAAATTTATGTGAGTTTGTAAAAACTCCCATAAACTCAAAACTTGACCAATCGAAATGTATTAAAAAACCGAATTCAACTCGGGTGAAAACTCGAATCGAATTCTCCGGAAAAACTCGAAAGTCAGGAAAGCTGCCAACAAATCCAAATGGATCCCAGGACGTCTCCCATTGACTTAAACAGCAATTCGTCAGGTTTTTTTTGGCGAATAGTCGAATTTGAGTTCTTAAAGGGCCAGAGTATGATAAATCTCAGATTTTTTAAAAAAAGTTAATTTTTTTTTAAAAAAAACCTAAAAAAATTTGAATTTACAATTCGACCCTTGATAAATCTGCCTCCAGGTGTCATTCTGTCTGCGCTGTGCTTGTTATGTATCTGGCACCTCAGTCTGTTTGCTCTCAGGCCATAAATCTCAGCTTATCCGATACCAACGAAACCAGGTTTCAAACAATCTCCTGAAACATCACGTTGTTTGACAGGGATATTAAAACGCATATCCTTATAAACAGATATACAGGCATCTCATAAATGTTCCACTTCTATAACGTTTATCTTGACAAAGGTCTCAAGCGAAGAACAACAAACATTGTTAACTCAATACAATTTCACTTTCAATAAGAAATGTGAGAACAGGGCTCTGCATTTGGATTTGGATCTGATCTTAGAATGTGTTAGTAAAACTTACCATTATTAGTAGCTCTACTTTGGTTACAGGCTGGACCCCGCCCAAAAACAGTGCTTTGAATAAAGAAATGTAATGAAATTCGGAAATTTTTATATGTGCGACAATTTCTATACGTCCGACAATTTTTATAAGAGTGACTATTTTGTCCAAATGCAATGGGCGAATAATCTTGATGCGTCACAATTTTAAGTGCCACAATTTGTTTTTGTTGCGGTGAGTTTTTCGTCTACGAACTGTAGCTGCAGTTTCGCGAAAACATTTGCTGTCGGGGAAATGTGGAAATTCGACCCAAGTCCATGCCTGGCGAATAAATTTGCCCATCACTATAGAACAGTAATCTCTGACTACGAACATGTTGCTCTCCGACCCCGACCCCTTGGATGTTGCTCCCAGTGGCCTTAAATCAGTTGCTTATTTTTAAATTCCAGGCTTAGAGGCAAGTTTTAATTGCATAAATCTAGGTTTAGTGCCAAAAAGAGCCTCCTGTAGGCTGCCAGTCCACATAAGGGCTACTAAATAGCCAAGTCCTTATTTGGTACCCCAGTGAAGTTTTTCATGCTTGTGTTGCTCCTCAATAGTGATGGGTAAATTTAATCTACAGGCGCGAATTCACAGCGAATTCCAGAAAGTTTTTTGACGCCGACGACAATTCCGATGCTGGCGTCAGTTTAGCTGCTGGGCTCCCATTGACTTTAATGTGCGTAAAAAGTTGCCGGCATGTTTCCCAAATTTTCCTCCCATTTCGCAAATTTCTTGGCGGAGCGACAAATTCACCCATTACTATTTCTCAACTCTTTTTACATTTGAATGTGGCTCACGAGTAAAAAAAGGTTGGGGACCTCTGTTATAGAATGTCTTTTTCAATTGCGTTTTAATGGAGGGGGTCACTGACCCCAGCAACCAAAAAGCTGGGGCTGCAATTTTATTGTTCCTTTTAATCACTTGCCTTTTCCTATTCATATTCCAGTCTATCATTCCACACTTCCCCGCCCGTGAATGTTTTTGCAAAACGTCTGCGAAAATTCATCGTGGGAAAAATTTGCTGCGAGAAAACAAATTTGTCGCGCGTCAGAATTGTTGTGCACTGTTGATGGAAGGGGCCCTGATGCAGCGGCCCTAATGGGCCCCCCCGACTGACTCTGCCTTGGCAGCTGTTCCCGTATTCTGTGCAATTGTCGGCACTTACATGTACTATTCAGCGCATGCTCACGATTATTCCCTTTTAACAAAAAGAATTCTCCCACAATTTTGTTGAAGAAGCTTTAAACTGAAAGTGCTTTCAATATCACTGTCCTGCGCTGTTTAATAAAATACATTTCTCTTACAAGATGTTTCTGTCGTATGTTAAACATATACAAGATACAGAATACATTGCTTTATTTGCCATAGTATTTTGCTATAAATTAACAGATATTTTTGTACGAGACTAATAATTAAAGCAACTTATCAGGAAAATATCTACAATTTGATAGATTCCTCTCACATTTACATTAAGTTTTAATAACTAACATTGCTGGAGTATTATAAGGTAGTTCTATTTTTTATAGCACTTAGTTAACCAGAAACCAGATGGGTAAGATCAATATCAACATTAGGATACAATGAAGTTAATCAGTAAAAGATTACTTCCTTTAACTTCCAAAGCCATTAGATAATAATGTGCAAATGCAGGATAAAAACCAAGATCAGTCATATCCCATCATGCAACATTACTTTCATCTGACCATTTCCCCTTTTAAGGGTCAGGGCACACGCTCAGACTTGGGGAGAATAGTCGCCCGGCGATAAATCTCTTCTTCGGGGCGACTAATCTCCCCAAACTGCCTCCCACCGGCTACAATGTAAATCGCCAGCAGGATGGCACTCGGACACTTCGTTTTACAGTCGCCTGCAGTTGTCTGACGAGGAAATTTCGGGCGACTGAGTGCCATCCCATCAGCGATTTACATTCTAGCTGGTGGGAGGCAGTTTGCCCCGAAGAAGAGGAGATTTGCTGCTGGGCGACTAGACTCCCCGAATCTGAGCGTGTGCCCTTACTAGAAGCAGTGCCAGAACTGGATCCAGGGAGGCACAGGGGGTACTGTTGTACCAGGCCCGGGCCTAAAGGGGGGCTTGGCTGTGCTGCACCTTTCGAAATAGCCAGGCCCCCCTTGACAGCAGCAAAGCCATTCCTAAGCCACTGAAGTCCTGAAGCCGTAAAAAGACCCGAAGTTACAAAAGGAGCCGAAGTTGAAGTCCTGAAGCCACGGGGCCCCGTGATTTCTAATGACGGCCCTGACTGGATCAGATGCATCTCATTTAAATACATATAAAAGCAATTCTTAAACCTGTGAATTGTAGATTCTCAGGTAGTGCAGCAATATGTCTGGTTACTCCATACAGCAAACGGCAGCTAAAATAACCCAGCGCCATCAAGAAATGGAAGGGAATGCGGCGACACTCATGAGGACCCCAGAGCAGTTTAAGGCAAGTCCCACAGCAATTCAGTGCCACCAGCAATAAGGGACAAATCTAACCCCTGCTGCACCATAGGCAAAAAGCTAAAATGTCAACCGAGTATTTATTTACAAGCTGCATTTAATGGTTAACTATCGGTACACCAGGCCAGGTCCGGACTGAGAATTAAAATAGGCCCTGGCATTTCAGATACACAGAGGCCCAATCAGCCCACACAGAGGCCCAAAAAGCCTCCACCAGCCCACTAAATACTGACTTTCTATGGCATCTTATAGCAGCCCCTCTGGCATTTGCCAGAACCCACAGATTGCCAGTCCGGGCCTGCACCAGGCCGAGGGCCTTTACTAGATTTTGTATAATACAAGCAGCATATGTATAGGGAATAATGCACTAGTGATGGGCGAATCTGATCCATTTCACTTCCTATGAAAATTCGCAACAGAGTCTTGAGTCTACGGGCGCTTTTTCCTGACGAAAGACGCCAAAATATCGCTCATCCCTAATTCTGACATCACTGAGAAATCCCATGACCGTATAAAAGGACAATGCTTAGTGCTGGTAATGGAACCCTCTAAAATCCTCATACTAAAGGCGCCATAGATGCACCGATAATATCGTACAAAACAAATTTCAGTACGACAGTCAGTGCGTGTATGGTGGGAGATATTGACAGAAGATTTGGATATTGTTCAGCTCGTCAAAATTTTGAACGGGCGCCTTTGAAGGCACCCAAACATCGGCCATTGTTAGAGCTGAATCATCAGATACAGGTAGAATTCTATTGTTTCTATATGTATATCTGACCATTCAGCTCTACACGTGTGTATTGAAACGAACAATCTTTCCTGCAAAGATCGTAATTGTTACGTCTATGGCCACCTTAAAGGGGACCTGTTACCCTAAGAAATTATTCCAAATCCTATTTTATGATGTTAGTCAAGCAAAATAAACTTTACTCACACTATATAAATCAGGTCCCCTTTTAGAATGGAGTAATCTGTTCCTTTACAATGAAGCCCCACAAAGCCGGGTGTCACGATCGGCATCCTAAATCCAGAACAAGTGCTAGGCTTCCGGTCTTGGCTCAATCTTCTGCCTGTAGCAGCCACCTTTGGCCTCGGGAGGAGCCCTCAGCTACTCAAATGCCGCCGGGTCTTAATAAGAGAAGGCATGGTCGTTACTGAGGTTTTGGATGGAAGGTAACAGTTCAGGGAATAGATGAAAAGCGTAGTCGGGCAGGCTGGGGTCAGTACAGGCAGCGTTCAATGGATAGAAAGGCAGGCAAGGGTCAATTCTGGTAGAGTTCAGAATAGTCAGGCAGGCAAGGGTCAAAAAAGGAATCAAATAGGACAAGAATCACACCCAGGAACTAAAAAGTTAGACCTAACAACGGGCAATGAGTTTGAGCTCAAAGCCCCTTTAAATATTTGAATTTGGCGCCACACAGTGTGATGATGTCACACGCCCTAGTGATACCAGCATTAGGCAGAAGAAGTACCACGCGGCAGGCGTCCCCACCGGCCCACTAGACCACCAGGGTGAGTGCTCCTTACACTGGAAAACATGTATCCAAGCTGGTCTGTCTGAACGGGACTGTGCAGATACTCGCCTGGGTGCATTGTGGGTAACAAGGGCACTGCTTTCACAAGCCCAACGGACAATTAATGGAACAACATTTGGTTAATTTAGTTGGAAATCATTTTCATGAATTGTTGAGAAAGCAGAGTGAACATAGGGCTTGTAAAGGTCAGTAATGACTCTTGATGCAATTGGAAAATGGAAAGTAAACAGTTAATCCTAGGAGGAAGCACTGACAACCATATTTGCATTTATGGACAATCAGAGCCTTCAATGATCACTTGACAAAGAGCCTCACAAGATTGAAACATGTTGCCTGGCAATAAAATCACAATTTAGCAGTTAAGCTGTTCGTGAAGTGCCAAATTCAGGTAGAAATCTAGCGATGTTCATCTACAGCTGGACAACCTACTGGCCGTGAATTAGGCCAAAGCAATGCCTTCTCTGATCAAGACTTGTTCAGGTAACAGTCTGGAAGGTTGGAAAATACTGTTGGCCCATCATTCACCGAATTGGGCAAAAAGATTCTCTCGTTTATGATCAGCCCTTGAAATTCCTCACTTGTCAGCCTAGGGGATCTGTGCACCTTCCCCAAGTTCAGAGTGAGGGGAACACCGTATCGAGCCTTTGAACCAATAAGATGAGTGAACCTTGCCAAGGGTTGTTCAACAATTTGTAGGGATGCACTGAATTCACTATTTTGGATTCTGCCGAGCCCCCGAATCCTTCGGCCAAATACCGAACCGAATCCTAATTTGCATATGCAAATTAGTTGTGGGAAAACATTTTTTACTTCCTTGTTTTGTGACAAAAAGTCACGCAATTTCCCTCCCCGCATATGCAAATTAGGATCCTGGATTTGGTTCATCCCTAGTTTTTTGGCAATAGCAGTATCTATCCACTCTGGAAATAAAATATAACACTAACAATAAACATAGGAGCGTGTGTCAAAATGATTTTCCCCCGGCTTTGCGATCCAGCTCTCCAAGCACTGGATTATCCAGGCCTCAATGTTTTTTCTTCATTATAATCCATATGAAAAAGCCAGCATGAGATAATGCAGTAACACAAGGGGGCCCATTTACTTAGTTCGAGTGAAGGAAAAGAGGAAAAATAGTTCAAATTTCGAATGGTCGAATATAGCTACGACCTTCGACTTTGAATCGAACGATTAGAACTATAATCGTTCGACTATTCGACCATTCGATAGTCGAAGTACTGTCTCTTTAAAAAATTCTTCGACCCCCCTAGTTCGCCACCTAAAACCTACCGAGGTCCTCATAGGCTTCCTAACAATTTTCTGATCGAAAAATCGTTTGATCGAACGATAATTACTTCGATCATTTGATCGTAGGAATAGCGGTAAATACTTCGACTTCGATATTCGAAATAGAAGGATTTTACTTCGACGGTCGAATATCGAGGGTTATTTAACCCTCGATATTCGACCCTAGGTAAATGTGCCCCAACATGTAGGGGCAGATTTATTAAGGGTCGAATTGAAAATTTGAATTCGAATTTTTTTCATGATCAAAACTCTCAAATTCGAATTGTGAATTATCCATACTCGATTCGAGTTTTAATTTCGAATTCGAATTACGAGATTTATCATACTTTGGCCCTTTAAAAACTCTCATTTGACTATCCGCCACCTAAAACCTGACGAATTCTTGTATAAGGCAATGGGAGAGGTATAGGGACCAATTTGGACATGTTTGAAGTGAAAACTCAAATCAAATCAAGTTTAATCGAATTAGATTTGAATTCAGTTTGAGTTTTCAAGTTGTTAAAATTCGTCCGAGTTTTAGACATTCGATTTTTTTTTCATATAATAAATAACCCCCCAGTCGAATTTCGAGAAGTTTAAAAAAAAAATCGAATGAATTCGAAATTCGACCCTTGATAAATGTGCCCCGTAATGTCGCGCTTGTGTGATTGTGAAAATCATTCACTTCCTCGTTTTTTCACAGAAGGCAAATGACATTGTAATGAATGTGATTGGGAGGTGTGGGGTATTGCCCTGGCAGAACAAGAACATTACTATGACTAGAGATACAATCCCAGGCCTGGGCTTATAGAAGAGAGAGCAACTGCCATTCCACTACAGTAAGTGGATGAAAACTATACACAGGTATAGGATCTGTTATCCGGAATACTTGGGGCCTGAGGCTTTCTGGATAAGGGGTATTTCTGTAATTTAGATCTTAATAAGAGTGCTAACATCATGCAGTTTAATTGGGTTCATGTACAAGTTGGCGTTTTATTATTACAGAGAAAAAGAAAATCACTTGAATTACTTGCTTAAAATGGTGTCTATGGGAGCTGGCCTTCCCATACTTCTGGATAATGGGTTTCCATATCCTATACTTGTATATTGTAATGCAACATCTTACTTTACATCAAACTACAGCCCCCAGCATATATGGCTATTTCACAGCAACATGTGCATAAGTAAGCCACATACAGTATTTACAGTGTATCTAAATATATCTGTTTATCTGTTAAAGGGTAAGTAAAGCTGCAATTATATATAGGCCTATAGGACTGCTGTCCCTGAATGAGATGTCTTATGCCTCTGACATTAAAGTCACTGTTCAACCTTCATTTACTGTCAGGTTCCTTTGATGCGACTCTCCTTCTCTTTGCATGCAGTGATATACCTGTAATTAAAGGACCGGGCTTATTCATGAAGCAGAATATAGCTTCACATAGAGATAGGGTTGCCACCTGTGTGGTTTTGGACTGGGCATCAACACATTAAAGGAGAAGGACAGGCTAAAACTATATAAATACACCAGTAACCCCTCAAAGTAATGCTGCTCTGAGTCCTCTGTCAAAAGAAACAGCACATTTCTTTCCTTCTATTGTGTACTCATGGGCTTCTGTATCAGACTTCCTGTTTTCAGCTTAATCCTCCAGGGCTAGGGCTTGAGCATGCTCAGTTTGTTCCTCTCCCCCTCCCCCTTCTCTGCTGTAATCTGAGCCCAGAGCTATGAGTGAGCAGGGAGAGACTCAGGCAGGAAGTGATGTCACAGCAAGCCAATATGGCAGCTGCTATCCTAAACAAACAGTGAGAGCTTCTAGAGCTGTTTACTCGTGTATGTTAAAGCATTCTGCAGAATAAATATAGTGTTATATCTTGCACTATTGTGGCTAATCTATTGGCAATAAACTGCTTCAGTAGCTTTCCTTCTCCTTTAAAACATTGCAAAAACTGGATAGAATCCAGCCAGTTTCATCTAAATGATGCAATAGCCTCACGCCGGTGTCAGAACTCCACCAACATCATTGTGCCCGCTTCTGATGTCATCAAGTCTATTCCTACATCACTGCCCCATCCCCAGAACTATCTGCCCGCCCCCCGTGTTCGGGTTTAATCATCAGCAAAGGTGGCAACCCTAGCCCTGTGTATAAACCCGTCCCTGGCCATCCGGTGTATATGATTATGATTCTAGTTGGCTGTACATAACTAATACTAGAATTACTAAGTACATACAAATGATAGAGAAGAACATCCCTGATGCAGAGCAGAAAGACTTCATCTAGTCAGTGACATTATAGTAATGTGATGATAACACAGGTGAGCTTGCTCATCCTACAGTCACCCTAACCTTACTGAACTACAACTCCCACAAGCAGCCACCTGCTGCAGCTCTACAACTCCAAGAACCCTGTGACAAAGCACTTAGTTCAGCACAGCAAGTGAGAGAGAGTGTCCCAGTGGACAAGTCCAAGGCTGAAGAAGGTAGAAATGCAGAAACGTTACCTGCGCTGCCTTGCAGAGCCCGTTCTTCTTGTGCAGTCCGTTCTTTAGAGGTTCCCTGTGTCCTGAGTGGGTTCCATTGCAGTGGGAGATCCGGGGCTCGGCCATGGGGAAGCGACAGGGAAGTTTAGCTGGATGGAGTAGTCATAAGAAGCACAAGGTGATCAAGTAGTAGGTGCAGCAGCAGCCACAGGTATCCAGTAACCAGTCTGTCAGGTTATCCAGGGGAAGGAGGGGCGGCCTGGGGAGAGGGAGGAACTCATGGGGCTGCACTTTGCTTATAATACACATCACACACCTACAACTGTCACCTTTGCACAGCAAAGCGCTTGGGAAGCCAGAGTGCATGGCAACGGGACCGGCCTAGAATGGCACCAAGCCCTTTATCTGTTTATCTGTCCCCTCCTCATGCATGGCACAGCCGGGCCGGGGTTTAGGCGCAAGTCATTAACTAGCCCTGTCTGTGCTGCTGCTGCTGCCATTAACCCCCATCCACCGGAGCTGCTGACATTTCTCTACCGTCTCCATCAAGTTTATTCAAGTTTCTCCTACTGTCTCTTTCCTCCTGGCAGTCTCACACCCAGGGCTGGACTGAGAGTCAAAATAGGCTCTGGCATTTCAGGTACAAAGAGGCCCAATCAGCCTACACAGAGGCCAAAACAGACCCCACCAGCCCATTAAATACTGACTTTCTATGGCACTTTATAGCAGCCCCTCTGGCATTTGCCAGAACCCACAGATTGCCAGTCCGGGCCTGCGTCACACCCCTATAGTGCAGGGAAAGGGGAAATAAACTTCTGCTGCTCACAAAGATGGTGAGGGGGAACTAAAATAACTAGAAAAACGAATGTAAAAACAACTCAGGGCACTGCTTTTAATCACTTCTGCAATTTACATTCATTTTCTGCTTTTAGTGCTTCCTGAGATATTAGCGGTTTTAGGACAGTGGCAGACTGGGCCATAGGGGCAAATTCACTAACCTCCGGAAATTCGCCAGCAACGTCTTCGCTCACATCGCTACACTTCGCCAGGCGAAAATTCACCAGGAAAACGCTAATTCACTAAAATGTCAAAGTTGCGTCCAGGGCGCCGATCGCTACACTTCGCCAGGTGAAAATTCGCCAGGACAACGCTGATTCACTTAAATGTTAAAGTTACGTCCAGGGCGCCGAACGATGGCGAAGTTTTGCTAGCGTTAATCCGGTAAGGAAAGCAAAGTTGCGCTAGCGTTGGCTAATTTGCATACAGCGGGAAGTTAAAGTTGAATGGACGTATATGTTGCAGCAAATACATTACATTACACAAGTCCAGGGAACCTTAATAAAATAAAATAAAGTTGTTATATTGCCCTACACATGAGCCCACTGTATAGTTTATGTGCCATATGTTAGGAAATGTAGGGGGGAAGCCGGGTACCCTAAAATTTTTTTACGATTTGCAGCCTATCACCCTGAAAAACTGAAAAGTCGCCAGCGTTTTTTGCACTTCGCCTGGTCTGAGGTGGCGAAGGCAAGTCTGGCGCAAGAGGTAACGTTCAGTAAAATCCGCATCTTAGTGAATTTGCGAAGTTACGTCCATTCGCCAGAGCGAATATTTGTCTGGCGTTAGAGTGCAAAGTAGCGCTAGAGTCTATCTCCTTCGCTAGTGAATTTACGCCAGCACCCGTTAGTAAATCGACTAAGTCCCAAAATGACATCACACTGAAAATTTTCGCCAGCGTTAGTCAATTCGCCCTTTAGTAAATTTGCCCCATAGTCAGACTGGGGGGTCTGGTGCCCACCCTGCTGCCTCCTCAGGGGCCTGCACAACCCCCGACCCAGCCATAACCCCCTTCTTCCTCTCCTGGCCCCACAGCAGCTATAACCCCCCTCCATCTCCCCTACATGTACTTTATTATTTTCACAGGGTGTGTGTTTGGGTCTCCAGGGCCCACCAGGTTTTCCCAGTCTGACCCTGGACTGCGCTACTTCAGAAACTGCCTGTTACAGCAGTACAAAAATGTCATTGCAAAGTGCCCGAAGCAGCGGCTTCAGATTTTTATGTAAATCACCTGACAAGTGCTGATGTCAGTGTAGATCAGGTGATAGCAGTCTTAAAACACTTACTGATGCTTTTATTAGGCTACTGCCACTTATCCAGCCATATTGTCTGACAATTTACTTTAAAGGAACAGTTCAGTGTAAAAATAAAACTGGCGAAATAGATAGAGTGTGCAAAATAAAACATGTTTCTTATTTAGTTAGTTAGCAAAAAATGTAATGTATAAAGACTGGAGTGACTGGATGTGTAACATAATAGCCAGAACACTACTTCCTGCTTTTCAGCTCTCTAACTCTGAGTTAGTCAGTGACTATAAGGGGGGCCACATGGGACATAACTGTTCAGTGAGTTTGCAATTGATCCTCAGCATTCAGCTCACATTCAAACGCAACAGTTATGACCCATGTGGCCTCCTCAAGTCTCTGATTGGTTACTGCCTGGTAACCAATCAGTGGAAAGCAAGAGAGCTGAACAGCAGGAAGTAGTGTTCTGGCTATTATGTTACACATCCACTCACTCCAGCCTTTTTACATTACATTTTTGCCTAACTAACTATATTAGATACATTTTTTATTTTGCACGGCCTGTCTATTTACCCAGTTTTTATTTTTATACGGAACAATTCCTTTAAAGTCTACAGCAGGCTGATTTGGTCAGTGCTTCAGAGCACCTACACAGGCATATGTAAGCTATGGAGTGCTTTAGACCAAGTTGCCCGTGTATGGGGCCCTCAAACAGGGCTACCCCACTGGTATCTGGCCAAAAATCAGGACTGCTTCACCTCGTTTATGTAGTCCTTGCTCCAACAGCCTCTATTCTGGTTTTTGTGATCCAATCATTTGGCCTTAGGGCCAACAATTAGATTAAGAGTGAGTGGCGGTACTGACTGCGCACTGTTAGTTAAGCCTAGGGTCATTGACAGTCTGATTCTGGAAGGGCGCTACTGAGCCAACCAGTGTCGAACTGGGATGCCAGGGGCCCAACCAGAAAACAGACCAGAGATCCCCAACCAGTAGCTCATGAGTAACATGTTGCTCTCCAACCCCTTGGATGTTGCTCTCAGTGGCTTCAAAGCAGGTGCTTATTTTTGAATTCCAGGCTTCGAGGCAAGTTTTTGTTGCTTAAAAACTAGATGTACTGCCAAATAGAACTTCCTGTAGGCTGCCAGTCCACATAGGGGCTACCAATAGCCAATCACAGCCCTTATTTGGCACCACCCAGGAACATTTTTCGTGCTTGTGTTGCTCCCCAACTCTTTTTAAAACTGAATGTTGCTCACGGGTGAAAAAGGTTGGGGACCCCTGCCTTAGACAATGGACCCACTTTCTAAACTATTATTCCTCCTCTTCTCGTTTAACTTCTTTATTCTCCTAGTCTTTTATCTCTATATACTATATGCTATTTTTCCATAATTAAGCCCCTTAAAGGAGAAGGAAAGCTACTAAAGCAGTTTATTGCCAATAGATTAGCCACAATACTGCAATCTATAATACTATATTTATTCTGTAGAATACTTTACCATACCTGAGTAAAAAGCTCTAGAAACTCTCTGTTTGTTTAGAATAGGAGCTGCAGTATTAATGTGGTGTGACATCACTTCCTGCCTGAGTCTCTCCCTGCTCTGGGCTCAGATTACAGTAGAGAAGGGAGGGGTGGGAGGAGAGGAGCAAACTGAGCATGCTCTTGCCCAGGGCAATGAGGCTTAAGCTGAAGGCAGGAAGTCTGATACAGAAGCCCATGAGTACACAATAGAAGGAAAGAAATGTGATGTTTCTTTTGACAGAGGACTCAGAGCAGCATTACTTTGGGGGTTTACTGGTATATTTAGATGGACCTTTCTGATAAGGCTTACTTAGTTTTAACCTTTCCTTCTCCTTTAAAGGAATAGAGAAATGGCCAAATGTTTAGATGCCAGAGAGCCCACTGCCATCTGGGCCCACCAGGAGTTTTCCTGGTATCCCGATGAGCCAGTCCGACACTGGAGCTAACTAAGTATAAACTAATTAAGAAACTACTGAAAATAGAACATTAAAAGTGACCTTAAGCCTAAAAATGAGTATGGCAAGACATTTTAAATACTTAACTTTCTATACCAGTCCACAGTTTCAGCAGCCCTATAACAATAATCTTGACCGGCCATGTCATGAGTGTCAGTGACTCTGCACATGCTCAGTGTGCTCTAGGCTGCTGTTAAGATGCTACGCTTAGGGACAATTGAGACCATCAAGCAGAAAATATGGTGACTTTTATATAATATATAATGGACACTGGTTCTGGGGAGCTTATGTAGGCATCTACAGAGACACAGTCCTTCACTGCTAAGGGGTTGTGGTGGCCTGGAGCTGGTATAAAAGCCTAATAGATAAGGAGCAGCATCTCCAGCCTAATTCTTTGTTAAGCCAATGGCAGACAGAGCATTGGTTCCACTGTACTCAGCCTGTATATCATTTTCAGGCTGAACTATTTTGTGCCCCATCTCCATTGAATAAGATTAGCCTGAATACGATCCGTATGTGTGAGGTCACAAGCAGTGAGCAGAGATCAGCCCAAATATGCAAAAGCAGGATTTTCAGGCCTATTTCCACTCTTCTGCGTGTCATTACACGCAAGCTGAAATGGTTCAAATCAGTGGAGTTGGGGCACGGAGCAGATTCGCTTCTCTCAGCCTGAAAATAATATGCAGCCAATGCTCCATCTGCCATTGGCCTTAAGCTTTAGTTCTCAACTTCTCATTTAATATAAGTAGCAAGCCTGCTCTGAAAAGCACTTTGTATACTTATTCTTTACATTATTTATTTTATTCTATATTAGCTTCAGCATCCTGAAATATGAACATTTCTAAATACAATCAATAAAATATTCTGCATTGTTTCTGAAATAATCAAGTTTATATTCACTATTCCTCTCTCAGCCTCTGTTTCTCTTCATTCAGATGTATTAGAGGTCACTCTATTAAAATCACCAGACATCATGTCTCTCTACATGCAGGATTTGTGCAAAAGGCAGTTATTTTGTTAGATTTTGTTTGTACTGGAATCAGTTATTTGAGTGAGCTCTAATTCATCTGCTAGGAAAGGAAGCCCCCCTATTAGATATATTGGATCTAACTGTCAATGAATATCTGACACCCAACTGCTGCATGAAGACAGAATGAAGAGAAACAGATGCTGAGAGGAATAGTGACGATAAACTTGATTATTTTAGAAACAATGCAGACTATTTAATTGATTGTATTTAGAAAGTTTCTTACTTCAGTATGAGGAAGCTTATATTCCATTTTAATTTTCACAATAGTTCCCCTTTAAGTTCCCTTAGTTGTTGGGTGAAAGGGAATGTGTCTAAGATCATTTGCATATGGATTCTCACTTTGTTATAGAACTTGGAAAGGAGTGACACTTCCTCTTTGCCTTCCATCGTAGGAACAGGGTGGATGTCTGCTTTGGGCTGGGCCCAGTTAAAGTCGGGGTACAGGGCCCCATGAATGAGGCATTAGATAGTGGCAGTACCAGTAAACTCAGTGTAAGTCAGTTAGGGTTGAGCTAAAAAGAGCAGTTCTGAGCTCCAACATGGGAGTGACAGTTTTGGAGGTATCAGGTCATATTGCCTGTCATGTAGGGATCCCAGTGGAGAGGGAATCGGGGAAAGAGGATTTCCCTGAGGTGATCCAGACTTCTATGGGGAAATGACTGAATGTGATGTTGTCTCTACCACTGGCCTCTGAGAATATGATATGAGTAATAAACCTGTGAATCATTTGTCTTGGACAAATAAACTGATCTATTTTTGTTGCAAGAACCTTCTGGCGCCCTTGTATTTGTTTTTCATGCACAGTAGCAGATGGGAGTTGTAGTTGCACTACACCATGCCTTCATTTCTTCCATATATCAAAGGCCCTTCCTGGTGTGCTAGAGTCCAATGTAACACAAGCTCTAGGCCTATAGCTGGACATTGAGCCTTTTGTGCTTAAATAGACCTAAAATCAGTTACACGCTGTACAGTTATTAGGATAAACTGGTCCTGAAGGGGTCACTATATAATTGAAATCTAGGCAGGTAATTCGTTTTACCTCAACCAAGTTGCTAACGTTTCACAAATAGTTACTAGATTTCGGCATAATAGCTATGACCTGGGCTGATCAGCAGTGTGATTGTGTGTGCAGTGGCCACACACAGGGGCCCAGAGACCAACGGACTAATAATCGGGGGCCTTTGGGCAAAAGGTTCCGCCAACTTAGTAACATGAGCCACATGATTCCTGGTGGTGTTCCTGTGTTTGGGAGGAACTCCATGGGCGATTTCGGCCTGATCCGACTTGCTGCGCAAAAACGCAGGCGTCAAGACGGATGCGACGGTAGTAAGTTAAGCAATAGGAATGTCGGATGATGTTGCATCGTTCATCTGACGCGACACAACTGTCGGATGCAGAAGTTGCACGCTGCGTCTGCATCTGACAGTCGTGCCACATTGGATGAATCCTGCGACTTCATCCGACATTTCTATCGCTTACCTTATTGCCGTTGCATCCGACTTGACGCCTGTGTTTTTGCACAGCCCGTCGGATCGCGCTGAAATTGCCCATGGAGTTGCTCCCTTAGAGTCCTGAAGTGGGTCGGGTACCCTGCGGAATGAGGGGAGGATTTTCAGGTGCAGGTATAGGCGCGGGTCGCGGTCTGCGGGTAGGGTTGCCACTTTTAAAACTATGCTTACCGGCTGGTGGTGGGGGCGGGAGCAAATGGGCGGGCCATGCCGTAAAAGGGGGCAGGGCATGATGTAGAAAGGGGAGTGATGTGACGTAAGGGGCGGGCCTAAACGCACGTTTGGCCTGAGGACAGAAAAAAAAGTTACATTTTGAGCGGGTTGGGGGCGGCCGAGGGCTTTTGTAAGGAGTATTACAGATTTACCGGCTGCTACATTGCCGGTAAATTTGTAATACCGCCCCGGCCTTGACAGGTGTTTTACTGGCTAGGCCGGTAAAATACCAGCTGGGTGGCAACCCTAGTTGTGGGTCTCATCTAAATTTCTTATCTTATGTAATATTGTCTATATTTTACTCCTTTTAAAGTTATTTAAAAGGAGTATTTCTGTCCCCGCCCACTTTTGATGACGTCCCTTCCAGTTTGCAGCAACATCACTCCCTGTTTGATGGTGGTCGGTGGGTTGCGGGTCGGGTTGCAGATAAGGCAGTTGCGGGTTCGGGTCAGGTAGCGGATCAAAGTGGGTAAATATGCGGGTTGCGGTTCGGGTCGTGGGCTGCAGGTTGGGGTCGGGTCCTGGTCTTAGAAATTGGTTCTGCGCAGGATTCTACCCTGTACAACTGCAGTTTCCATTGAAATGGGAATATTTAGGGTGCCAGAAGTAAATGCCAAAAGAACAAGAATGTTTTCTTATGTGTCATTAGCGAGTGAAATGAAAACCTGCACTTCTTGTTATCCCAGGGAAGGGAGGCCATGACTGATGCCCCAGGTTTGAGTGTTGGTATTTTGTGGGCAGGGATTAGTGTCTGTTAATAGTCTTTCCTTTACCTGTCACCACCAGCAGCTTTGTTTAAAGGAAAGCTGCCCCTCCTTTTTTTTCCCTTTAGTTGTTTTTGTTTTGCCTCCGTTTAGTGAGTGTATTGTAATGAATGCATAAAAGCACTGGGATTGTGAACATCGGTTCAATTATGCAGCAGTCCAGTTACCCAGAGCAACCAAAAAGCAATTAGTCTAATTCAGTTAGGGCCCCCCGAGGGGATTTGGGAGACTTGTCTTGCTGTGGGTTTTCTGCGGAACGACTGGCCATGATCAAACACTTGAAAGTTCATTCATGAATGTAAATGTCATGTGCGTAAACTGACAGAAAAGGCTTGTTGGGGAGGTCAGAATAGATCTGGGGAGTGATGTAAAGTGTCACTTTTAGTCATTGGCGAATGAACTTCCAAGTTTTGCCGCCGAAACTCCTTTGAAAATTTGCCGGCATCAAAAAAATTTCGGAAAAGTCGATTGTGCCAAAACCGTCGCGCGTCAAAACTATTCGGACTCCCATTAACTTTAATGCCGGCGTCAAAATTGACATGAGCGTCAACATTGAAATGAATTGACGCAGGTGTCAAAATTAGAGTTTTGCGAAATTTTCTCCTTTTGGGAATTCAAAATTTTTCCGACGAAGTGAAACTAGTCACTTTTGTTTCAGTATTCGGTCAGTATTCAGATTTTTTCAGCAGGATTCAACTTTTGGTCACAAAACAAGGAAGTAAAAATATTGTTGTCCCTCCCCTGATTTGCATATGCAAATTAGGATTTAGATTTGGTTTAGTATTCGGCCAAATCTTTCACGAAGGATTCGGGGGGTTCGGCCGAATTCAAAATAGTGGATCCCTACTCTTTTTTCAAGCAGTTACAAGAAGATTAAAGTTGAAACGTTTGAATCTGGTAGGCTTGCATAATATATAACTTTGCAGCAACTCTATCCGAACAAAAACTTTAAACAATATCTGGTTGCTAGGGTCTTAAAACCTGGCAACCAGAAAGCAGGCTATCTTCAAGGTACAGTCCTTGGTTTTCTTTAAAGCTTATGTTCCTTGCAATTATAATGTATTTTGACATTGAGACTATTTAGCTGGTTGCTACAGGCAAGGGACCTAGGAACCAACAACTAACATTCCAGACAGGGGCGTGACATTATGGTTTATGAGCAGGCCTAGACTGGCAATCTGGAATCTATGAATCATCCTCTACATAACTTCCTTATAGATGTATTTGTGTCACCTTAATCTCCACTTTAAAGCTGTCTGTTTGTCAGCATGTATGTCATCATTACCTACCTCACACTGGCTGCACAGGTCACTTCCTGTATCCCAGAATTCCCTGCAGATGGACTTCCTGTTCCCAGAAGGTGGCAAAGTACCCCTTGATTTACCCCCTGAGCTGAGTCTGAGCTACTGGCTCCACCAAGAAGCATCACTTGTCTCCCCAAGACTTCCTTATAGATGTATTTGTGTCACCTTTAAGGGTTTCCCAAATCTCCACTTTCATGATAGTATCTAAATGTAATAAAAGTACCTGTATTTTGCCGCTTCTGGGTTGCGCGTGGCTCGGGTGAACTCGGCATTACTCAGAGCTAGGGTTGCCACCCGGCCGGGATTTTACCGGCCTAGCTTGTAAAATACCTGCCAGGGCCAGGGCTGGTATTACAAATGTACTAGCTGCCGGTAATTTGTAATACCTATAACAAAAGCCCTTGGACCTCCGGCAGAAATGTACCTCTCCTTTGTCTGATGCCCCTCTCGCCATGGGGCCCACCCCTTTTGCATCACGACACACACGGCTCTGCCCCTTTTATGTCACGTCCACCCATTTACATGTGGCTCCGCCCCTTTTTACATCACAGCGTTACCGCCCCCATCACTGGCCGGTAATTTTTTTTTAAAAAAGGTGGCAACCCTACTCGGAGGCCCATGTGATGTCATCGCGCAAGGGTACGGAATTCAAAATATTTAAAGGGGCCTGGGGCTAGTATTCACTGCCCAAAGTAAAGGTTCTCTATAGTTCCTGGGTGCTCTCAATATTGATTATTGATCCCGATTCTTGTGTTTCGACCCTTGCCTGTCCCTGATTCTGCCAGCTGCTGCCTGTACTGACCACTGCCTGTTTTCTGTTTCCTGATATTGATACAGCGCTGATTATTCCTGTGTAAGACCTCAGCCTGGGACCTTGCTACTGTTACCTGCCTTTGAACTGCGTTACCCGTCTGCAGGACCGCCATCAGAAATCGCAGGGCCCCGTACGACAAAATTTCCTGGGCCCCCTGGGCTGCGCCCACCGCAAGCCCCGCCTACAGGTCCACCCTCCCCACCACACAGTAAAAAAATAAAACAAATATTGGTGGCTAGTGTTCCCACATGTTAATAAAAAGATATTGGTGGTCAGGGCCCCCCATAAAAAAACATTTGTGGCCAGGGGCCCCCATTAATAAATATTGGTGGCTAGGACCCCACATGAGAAAAAAAAATTGGTGGCCAGGGCCCCCCTCCCCCCACATTATAAGAAAATTGGTGGCCAGGGCCCCTTAAACGTCCATGCCTTCTGAAGTCAGCAGCTCTCAGAAAGATGAGGGGCCCGGCTAATCAAGTAAGTGTGCCGTGGCCAGGCCCCCTTACCCTCGGGGCCCCCTACAACTCTCCCCCCTGTCACCCCCTGATGGCTGCCCTGCCCATCTGGTTTGATGCGGCCTGTTCTTTTCTACACAACTGCTCCCCCGTCCTATCAGTACACTCGCCCAGAACTCTCTCCCTGGTTCTCCCATATTAAGACTTGGCGGCATCTGAGAAGTGGAGGGCTCTACCCGAAGCCAAAGATGGCTGCTACAGGCAGAAGAGTGGTCTTAGAGCAGAACATTGGAGTTACTTCTGTGTTAGGCAGGGCTGGATTTACATAGCGGGCACCCCTAGGCCCGATGACCTTCGTCACCCCCGTCCCCTCCCTTTTTTTCGATCAAATTTTCAAAAAACTATTTTAGCTACTGCGCATTCCCAGTATTTCTGAACAAATGTGGGTGTGGTTGGGCAGCATGCCGTCCCCTAAAATCCTGCCACCCTAGATCCGGGCCTTGGGCTTAGGGATACCCTTTGTTACAATAGTTGTCTGTTTGTCAACATGTATGTCATCATTACCTACCTCACACTGGCTGCACAGGTCACTTCCTGTATCCCAGAATTCCCTGCAGATGGACTTCCTGTTCCTAGAAGGTCGCAAATTACCCCTTGATTTACCCCCTGAGCTGAGTCTGATCTACAGGCTCCACCAAGAAGTATCGCTTGTCTCCCCAAAGGATTTCTCCCGTCAATAGATTTCCTACAATCGGCTTAGAGTTGCCACCTTTTTTTGACCCAGACAGCCTGTTTTTTTAAGGGCGTTCGAGGTTAAAATCACACCTCCCAACTGTCCCCTTTTCAGCGGTACAGTCCCGCTTTTGACAGGTCAACCTGCAGACCCGTGTTTGTAGTGGAAAGTCACGATTTTCTCGGCACTAAAAAGCTAAAAAAAAAAAGAAACATTGTTTTGAACTTAATTGGCTTTTGGCAGAGAGCCCAGAACAGCCATGAGGTTCAGATAAGATACTTTTGTAACAATTTTGAGATAAGCAAATAAGTAATTGTAACAATATAAGATAACAGGTCCCTTGGGAGAAGTTAGACTCACAGCTTAAAGGGCAAGTCAAAATACTGCACACACCAAAATCCTGGACAGCGCACTCTTCGGATCACTCAAGGAATCACTTGGTCGTCAGATAATTGGTAAAAAGCTTGAGGTCTGACGCGTTTCGTGTAACTGCACTTCATCAGAGACCAGGTTTTTTCCCGGTGTCCCGCTGGCCCAGTCCGACCCTACTCTTTAGTCTAAATAGCCCAAAATGGTGTTACAAGTGTCTATAGACACAATATGCAAAGGAAACCTTGGTATTCCACTCACTCATGGAAGTCTTTTAGAACTAGTAAGGCAGTGTCCAAAGTGCAAAAAAACTGGTATCTACTTTATTGTTTTTATAAACCTTCACACACTGCCTTCCTCTCTGGCCTTTTTTGGCATAAAGTGCAGAGCAGAGCCAGGCCCTGGGCAGAAGACCTATGTGAATGGGCACTACGGGGCACTCTCCTTGGAGGCTTATTCATCAAAATTCTAAATTTGTGTAATTTTTTTCAAGCTTCAAATAAACTCACATTTTAAAAAAAACTTGAATGTGTGTTTATTAAAAAATCCAAAAATAAAAAACTGGATGGAATAAAATCATGGAAAAAAACTTTAATACATTTGTGAGTTCACAAGCCAAAAAAACCTTCGGAAAGTTTAAATTAAAAAAAAAAACTCTACATTTTCCCAAGGACATCTCCCATTGACCTTTTAAATTCTAGTTTTTTTTAAAAAAAAAAAACAAATTAGTGAATTTGTTTGGGGGTTTGTTTGTCCTGCAGGGTACCCCTCAACTGTCCATATGGTCACGGGTTTTCTGTAACCGACCCACTGCAGCTCCAGTTACATCTTTGTTCTTGATTTATTCAGTATTAATGTTACAATCAGAACTACGAGGCACTACAAATACTTCTATTTACAGTATTTACAGTACATGTGAGGTTTACTCTACATGAAATGTTTACAAAAACAAACTCAAACAATAAAGCACACCATCAATTTCTGACACTCTGGGGGTTATTTACTAATCTCCGAATTTTTTTTTTTATAAAATCGGACTTTAAAAAAAATCACGAATTTTTCGGAAATTTATTAAACCCCGAGGATGGAAAAGTCCAAATCAGAAAATCCGGCATCTCAGACCTGTCAAGGTTGCATATATGTCAATGGGAGAAGTCCCAATGATTTTTTGACGTGCGCTGGGTTTTTGGCAATACCCTGAAGTTTTCCGGGTTTTTGGGCAAAATTCCGAGTTTTCGGGTGTAAAATCCAAAAAAATCGGATGAAAAAAATCAAAAAATACGCAAACAAAATTTTCAGGAAAGAGTATTAATAAATAAGCCCAAAAAACCCTTGCGGATTTGGTCGGAGTTTTTTTCAGAAAATATTGAGATAAATTCGGACTTTGATAAATAACACCCTCTACGTTCCAGTTCGCTTGGCCGAAAAAATTTTGCGGGAAATTCACAAAACAGCAAATTTCAGGAAAAATCATGAAATTGGAAAGTTTTTTCACGAAAAAATCGTGACATTTGCCCGTTTTCACAAAAAAAACGTGAAATTCGAACGTTTTCACTAAAAAATCGTGACATTCGAACATCGTGAAAATCAGAAATCGACGCCGGCAAATTTTTACCAGCGAATTTTCACAGGAGATTAGCGAATTTATTCGCCCATCACTGCTGGAAACAATAGTGAACGTTTTATCAATAACCCACAGTTTACACTGAGGAATGACCCTGTTGAAGAACAAGGGCACAATGAAGTTTGTTCAGTGTATTTTGTGCTTATAAAATGCAGCCCATTGACTTCAATGCATTTTTGCATGAACAAAAATGACTTCAGTGTGTTTTGCAAATTTTTGTGGTTTCAGTACTTTTTCAGCGGTTTCAAGAAATTTTCAGCAAAGTAAAACATGACAGATTCCCTCATCAATAATTGTTACATCCCTTACGTACAATATATACTAATAATGTGTCATAGTTATTTCACAATAACATATTCCAGCAACCTTAAAGGGGCAACAGAGAAAAATAGTGCATGGAAACTTACTCTGAGTGATTCTCTGAGCACCTTTGGATTTTTTACATATTTCTCTATTTTGTTTCTGAGATAAGTGCAGTTTTAGACAGCTAATTCCAGACGCTTACCTCAGCAACTCTCATTCAGAGCATCAGCAATCCCAACAGGCTATACCCCATCTAACATTAGGGTCACCAGCATGCCGACTATATATGAGTGTTTCTGAGTCGGAAGCCTGGTAGCAGCAGTCTAAAACTGCACATATCTGAAAAATCACTGTGGTCTTCAATGTGCACTCTGACAGCAGACGAGGGACTTATTACTAGAAGCTTGGGGTTTACATAAGGGAGACTCCCAAAATAAATGGGAGTTGATATGTCTGAGACTAAACTGCTGCTAAAGAGTGAGCTGCTCCCTACCACTATATGAGCATACCTCCCAACATTTTGGAAGTAAAAAGAGGGACAAAAAAATTTTTTCCGCACGTAGCGCAGCAATTTTTTGACCACACCCCTTTCTGTGGCCACACCCCCTAATTACCATGTTTGTTTTACAAAATTTGGCAGGTTATGAAAGTTTGAAAATATTTCTCCTTATCTAAACTGTGTTTTTGTGTCTCAAAATTGTTACAAAGTATCTTATTTGCACCTGTTAGCTGTTCTGGGCTCTCTGCTAAAAGCCAATTAAGTGAGAAACTTTGTTTCTTTTTCTGGCTGTTCAGTGCAGAGAAAAGAGGGACTTTCCAGTACAAATGAGGGACTGCGGGTTGAGCTGTCAAAAGAGGGACTGTCCCTCCGAAAAAGGGACAGTTGGGAGGTATGTATGAGGGTCATCCCACGGTTCACATAGTGTTAAAGAAGTGCACCCAGTATATATCAGTTATAGTGAAAACTGGAAATCAAAGACACTCTATTGGCAGAAATAAACGGTATAAATTGGGGAGGGGTATATTATGTGCTGGGGATGACACTGCTGTATTCATGAATAGTGGCAAAAAAACAATGTCTTTATCACTTTAAACATTTATAAAATAGAATTAAATGTGAAGATGGAACAGAACAGAGTAATAGTCATTGTATCCTCCTAATTAAACCGTTCTTGTTTCTGAGTGCCCCAAGCAAAGATTTACATTCAGGCCGAGTCTTGTTCATCTAGCGACCTCTTGTGGAATTTATTCAATAAAACAGCAGAATTTACTGCATTCTGAAAAGCCCAACCCGCACATCACTATTGAGCACAACTTTCCCTTGTTTGTATCCGTGTTTGTCATGTAATAGAACTCTGGACAAGCACATTAATTCATATATTTAATTTTCTTATAAAGATGGCAGAATACATATAGAAATGTTGCACTGCTTGTAATTACTATTATTAATATTATGAATTATTAATATATTACTTATTATTATTATTAATAATAATAAATACTGCTCATAGAACACATTTTTTACAGTAGTATATGTGGACCTTCAGGAGTTTAAAGGGATACTGTCATGAGAAAATGAGTTAATAGTGCTGCTGCAGCAGAATTCTGCACTGAAATCCATTTCTCAAAAGAGCAAACAGATTTTTTTATATTTAATTTTGAAATCTGACATGGGGCTAGACATTTTGTCAATTTCCCAGCTGCCCCAAGTCATGTGACTTGTGCTCTGATAAACTTCAATCACTCTTTACTGCTGTACTGCAAGTTGGACTGATATCACCCCCTCCCTCCCCCAGCAGCCAAACAACAGAACAATGGGAAGGTAACCAGATAGCAGCTCCCTAATTAAGTTTTAGGTACTTCATTGCAAAGTCATTTTTGTCTGGGAAATTGACAATATGTCTAGCCCCATGTCAGATTTCAAAATTGAATATAAAAAAATCTGTTTGCTCTTTTGAGAAATGGATTTCAGTGCAGAATTCTGCTGGAGTAGCTCTATTAACTGATGTGTTTTGAAAAAAAACCCATATTTTGCGATGACAGGATCCCTTTAAGGATTGTCTGAGAGCCTCAATGTCCTATCACTTTCCATCACAAGGTGGCGCTGTAAGTTTTTTCTAGAACCATGAGAATACAATTGTTTCTTCCAAAGCAGCTCACTTAGCAGTATTGCATTTATTTATATAGCTCTATAAGTTAGCACTTTATGTTCATAGTGCTTTCATTATATATAAATAAATACTAAGCTCTTGGTGTTTTAATTTCACCTTTTCAATCAGGCCTGTACCAGCAGATGACGTATGGGGTGGGTGCAAGAAGGGGCCGAGCAGTGATGTTGTGGGGTGGTGCCGTAATGCACAGGGGCAGGATAGAGATCCGATGGTATGGTGCCTATGGATTGGAGACAGGGGCGTAACTACAGAGGAAGCAGACCCTGCGGCTGCAGGGGGGCCCAAGAGGCATAGGGGGCCCCATAAGGCTCTAATTAATTAGGAATTTTAATATATATTGTTAATACAGGGCAACCACTGGATATTTTGGGAGCCCTTAAATTATTTTGCTGTGGGGCCCAGTAACATCTCGTTACGCCACTGATTGGAGAAAAGCTGATGTTATTCCAATATTTAAAAAGGGATTACAATCTCAGCCTGGTAATTATTGGCCAGTAAGTCTGACATCTGTGGTGGGCAAATTATTTAAAGCTATTAAGAAAATTTTGTCCTAGTGAATGGCATTATGAGCAGCAATCAGCATGGCTTTATGAAGGATAGGTCATGTCAGACTAATTTGAATTTTTTGCCAAATCGTTTCATACCGTGCCCCACAAACGACTGCTTTCTAAACTCCACCTAGTGGAAAAACACTTGTTACAATTGTAAAAACTTTTAAAGCCACTAAATAAAAGGTAAGAAGCCACTTTTCTCAATTTACTTTTGAGTCTTGTTATCTATTGTTTTCATAGTAATTAAATACGGTCTTATTCCTATATCTGTTATTTAGGGAAACTTTAGGGTAAGGTTCATATGTGCTGTCACATCACAGAAACCCACATTCACTGCTGCTGATGCAACTTTGCTCCGAGTATCAGTAAATTAATTGCTTTATATTCCCAACTGCATTTTCTGCATTCTAATGAGCTTGTAATGTATCTGGTAAAACACAAGCAGGTTTATTTATTTTTTCAATGGCAGCAGAAAGTACAGTAAAACATTATGCTACTGCTGGGCCCACGGGGCTCATATACTAATTTGTGTTCAAACAAATGTTACTAACATCTCTTGGCATTGCAAGCAGATATATGGCACTACCTGCGTGGAGATTGAGTTCAGATGAGTATATAACTGCTCACAAGGTCATCACTAGTCCCCAGATTTGGTGCTTGCTGGTCTGAGCTTCTGAGCTGAAATATATCTTGGATACAGTTGATGTAATGAGCAGTTTCTATCAATAGATGGCAGCAATACATGCAGTTGGCTCCTAGAGAGTTTCTAGAAAATGTGTGTGTGTGTGTTGGGGGCTTTGGGTCTGAGGACCTGATATAAAGTGGTTGGGATAGAAGCAGAGTACAGTACAGGTATAGGATCCATTATCTGAAAACCCGTTATCCAGAAAGTTCTGAATTACAGAACGGCCATCTCCCATAGACTCCATTAAATCAAATATTTAAAATATTTAAAAATGATTTCCTTTTTCTGTGTAATAATAAAACAGTCGCTTGTACTTGATCCCAACTAAGATATAATTAATCCTTTTTGGAAGCAAAACCAGGCTATTGGGTTTATTTCATGTTTAGATGATTTATAGCTGCCTCAAGGTATGGAGATTTGAATTAAGAAAGCTCCATTATCCAGGTCCCAAGCATTCTGGATAACAGGTCCCATACCTGTACAGCCATTTTATTGCAGGTGGTTTCTCAGCTTAGGCCCAGCTGGAGTAGGCTGACATGGGTCATGTTAGTTGTCTAGTAAAGAGTAAAGAGACAGCTAGTGGCGTATCTATGGGGGTGCACCCACCTTGGGGCCCACCAGAACTGTGATAAGCCATATTGCAGGCCGGAGAGCAGAGGGAGATATTTCAACGTTCACTGGGTCCTTTGCCACTGCCTTTGCTGCTCCTGATGCCAGACGTAAAACCACCCTTTCCGCCTGGGTCTTCCCAATAATCGCCCAATACCCATTGCTCTATGCACAGAAGCACAGAGTGAAAGAAAATGCAGAATTCACCCTCCCCAGATCACACCCAGTTGCTTCTCCTGTCTACTCATAGTTCCAGTCCTGACAGAGAGAGACACCAGGAGACATCTCACCCTTCCCTAACCTGCTGGGCCTCCCTTTTTATAGACCCATGCCTGCCCCACTGTTACGGTAAGTATCCCAAACCCAGAACAAACCCCAAGGTCCCAATTGCAGCTCAGTCTTCCGCTTATGTCAACCACCTTTCACTTCGGGAGGAGCCTCTGCTACTCGGGTGCCACCAGGTCTTAGTGTGAGAGGACCAGGGAGAGAGTTCTGGGCAGGCAAGGGAACCGCACGTCGTACAGGAATGGAGAACAAGAAGCGAAATTGGGGTCACAAGTCACATCAAATCAAACAGGAGAGGCAGTACAGATTCAGTAAGCAAGAGAATAGTCGGAGTCACAGGCCGGGACAAAACACACCAATATCGTAGTTCTAGGCAGGAATCCAAGAGAGTAGTCAAAACGGGCAATGGTCAGGACAGACAGCAAACTAGATGAAAACGGGAACAGACAGGGTTAGCAACAAGTAAATAGAAATCACCCGTGGACTTCAAAAAAGACCTTTATATTGGGCAATGAGAATTGGCCCAAGGCACCTTTAAGTATTTAAACTGCACCAAAATGCGATGACATCATGACGCCTGGTGACAAAATCGGAAGTGAGCAGCCGTGTGCGCCATAGACACAGAACTCACCGGAGTGCCGAAAATTAGGGCTGCGGGCGTCCCTGCTGGCCCCCTGGACCCACTAGACCACCAGGTAACCTCACACCCACCCGACATCACAGAAGGGATAGGGGCGCGCAGGTGCAGAGTATAAAAAGCTGTGACTGGAAGTGAAAGTGGGGGGCAATGTAAAGTTGCAGGTAGGGTTGCCGGTATTTTACTGGCCTAGCTGGTAAAACACAAGCTGGAGCTGGTCAATGTATTAGCAGCCAATGTATTAGTCTGACCTGCCTCAGATCTGCCCCACTCCCCTACTCCCCTAATCCAAGGGCTGTAGTCCCTTCCTGGCGAAACTCCATGGCTCCGGCCCCAAAACATTACCCCACCCTGAAATGTCATAACCCCACCCCAAAACAGCAAGTGGGGGAACGTCTATCATGTGACTTATCAAAGCAGATGTTAATTTGCATTCATACTGGGGAATCTTGCTCAAGTTGCAGCCTATGCTATTCAGGGGGGCTCATGCAATGGATATTAAAATACTTCATAGGCCATGGCAACTACAGCCCAAATGTATCACTTGCTTTGTAAGTCAGTCCTGTGACCTGGTTGCCTTTTTAAACATTTAAATGGTCTGCGCTGAAAGCACGATGGTTATTCAGACACTTTACTTGTCGGCAGAATCGTATCATCAATAAAGAGACAAAGGGAAAAGCTGAGATCTTTTTGAAGATTTCATATCTGTGAGTTCCGCTGATTCATCCGCAGGAACAGGTTTTGCTGCTAAATCTCAGAGGACTGGGGAAGATAAACGTCAAGAAGCAAATCTATTTTATGTTTGTACCAGCGCTCTGTCTCTCTCTCTCTCTCTCTCTCTCTCTCTCTGTCTCTCTCTCTCTCTCTGTCTCTGACTTGATAAAAACAAAAAAGCCCACTGAACTTTCCCTTTCAAGTGTGATGTATTAAGGTTGGTACAATTAAAGCAACACTAATTAAATCGTTTGACTATTCGACCATTCGATAATCTAAGTACTGTCTCTTTAAAAAAAAACTTCGACCACCTACTTCGCCACCTAAAACCTACCGAGCACCAATGTTAGCCTATGGGGAAGGTCCCCATAGGCTTTCTAGCCAATTTGGGATTGAAGGAAAATCGTTTGATCGATGGCTTAAAATCCTAAAATCGATGGATTAAAATCCCTTTTTAATCGTTCGATCAAACGATTTTTCCTTCGATCGTTTGATCGCAGGAAATGCGGTAAATCCGTCGAATTCGATATTCGACCAATAGTAAATGTGCCCCTAAATCTTTTAATATAAGGGCAAGTGAGACACCAGACATGACGCAAGTTTCTTCTTTATAATAACTGCATTAGCTGTATTAGGCAGGGAAGTAGGGTTGCCATCTGGCCTGTATTTTACCGGCCTGGCGGGTAAAAATGATGGTTGATCCCAATGTTATTAATAGGGGAAAAAGATAAATATATAGAAGGCCAGTGATCCCAATGTTATTAATAGGGAATAAAGATAAATATATAGGAAGGTCAGTGATCCCAATGTTATTAATAGGGAATAAAGATAAATATATAGGAAGGTCAGTGATCCCAATGTTATTAATAGGGAATAAAGATAAATATATAGGAAGGTCAGTGATCCCAATGTTATTAATAGGGAATAAAGATAAATATATAGGAAGGTCAGTGATCCCAATGTTATTAATAGGGAATAAAGATAAATATATAGGAAGGCCAGTGATCCCAATGTTATTAATAGGGAATAAAGATAAATATATAGGAAGGCCAGTGATCCCAATGTTATTAATAGGGAATAAAGATAAATATATAGGAAGGTCAGTGATCCCAATGTTATTAATAGGGAATAAAGATAAATATATAGGAAGGTCAGTGATCCCAATGTTATTAATAGGGAATAAAGATAAATATATAGGAAGGTCAGTGATCCCAATGTTATTAATAGGGAATAAAGATAAATATATAGGAAGGTCAGTGATCCCAATGTTATTAATAGGGAATAAAGATAAATATATAGGAAGGTCAGTGATCCCAATGTTATTAATAGGGAATAAAGATAAATATATAGGAAGGTCAGTGATCCCAATGTTATTAATAGGGAATAAAGATAAATATATAGGAAGGTCAGTGATCCCAATGTTATTAATAGGGAATAAAGATAAATATATAGGAAGGCCAGTGATCCCAATGTTATTAATAGGGAATAAAGATAAATATATAGGAAGGTCAGTGATCCCAATGTTATTAATAGGGAATAAAGATAAATATATAGGAAGGTCAGTGATCCCAATGTTATTAATAGGGAATAAAGATAAATATATAGGAAGGTCAGTGATCCCAATGTTATTAATAGGGAACAAATAGAGAATTTTACTTACCTACTTGACGTAAATTCCTTTTCTTCTAGTCCCGACATGTCAGTACACATGGGGCATTGCCCCTCCCAGACCTGGAGGTAGGACCTATAACATAGCCAATCAAAATGAATCATGACCTATAAGACCACATGACCTCCTCCTCACCACAGTTATACTTTTGCCATAGCAGTACAGTAACCAAAATAAATAATTGGGATGGGAAACCCTGTACTGACATGTCGGGACTAGAAGAAAAGGAATTTACGTCAAGTAGGTAAGTAAAATTCTCTATTTCTTCTACGTCCCTCCATGTCAGTACACATGGGATCTACCAAGCCATGCACCGAAAACAAGGGGTGGGAATAACCAACATAATGCAAAAACCAAACTGATGCTAAGGAGGCCCTGAGAAGAGGCCAGCATCACATCCATCCAACAGGGGAGCTGTGAATGTATATCTCCTGAAAAGGGTAGACAAAAGGCACAAGAACAACATGTCCTAGGACATGGTAAACGATTAACAAGAGCTACAAAATCAACCACAAAATTACAGAGGCCGGTACTAGAGGATCAAGCATTGCAGATTAAGAATAAACATATTCTGTTTAAAAAGGTTCCCTCAGTGACTAGAGGGATACCTGCAATATGGTTATCTGACAAAACCCCACCTGGGGAAGAACAAAAATCCTGCAACTGTTAAAACAAAAAAGGTGCCTAGGACAAAACCAGAATGATGGCAATAGCCATCTCAGAACTAAAACACCCTAGAAACCACCAGGAAATCAATCAGATCAGAAACTAAACACAACTTGAATGCATCTATCACCAGTGCTGGAGAAATACACGATCCTCAGCAATAGCAAGTGGCCCTAAAAAGACTTGGCCCACATTAGCCTGGTCTTGCATCTTAATGGAAGCAGCTCAAACCAGTGCTGACCGGAGTCACCTCTACACCAGAGATCAGTCGAAGATCCACTAACTCCATGCTAATAATACCTAATGAAGACTTAACTAAATGAACACCAACTCTGGGTTATCATAAATCAGCATATCATTGTAACCATTGTAGAGCCATGCTGGTACAGCCCAGTAGCTCCACCAACCACCAAATCTAAACTGGGTATACAACAGCACAAGGATAAGCTGCTGAACCAACCAATGTGACTTAAAGCCATCTACCAGTAAGCTATGCTGTTGCCCCAGCCAATTGCTACACAAGCAAGCAATGGGACCCAAGCCAATTACAGTTCTAGAAAACACCCACAAAAGCCGAGGCCACTACAGCTCAAGCTGCACAATGCTACAGTTTATGCAAAAACTGAACCAAACCTGTGACCATACATAGAAGCTACTGAACCAGCCAACAGCTGGGATCACAATCCAAAATCAGGCATGCCAGAAGCTTATAGCCTACAAAAACTGGTACCAACCAGCAATGATGCACAATCCACTGGCAGAGAGCCAGCCACCATACATACAACCAGTGGTGGACCAGCCAGCTATTATGTATTCCGACATAGATGTGCACAGGGGCGCGCCGCCAATGAGGCAAGCTGAGACGCTCGCCTGAGGCGGCAACGCCGAAGCGGTTTCCAGGGGCGGCAAAAAGCCGCTCCTGCACCTTTAAGAGACGAATTTCCGGTTTTTAAAACCGGAAATTCGGCTTTACTAATGCGAGAGAGCGCAATTGCGCTCTCCGCATTAGTGTTCCTGCCTCCCCTCCCGACAAGTAAGTCGGCGAGGGGGGGGCGGCATTGCAGGAGCCGCCTCAGGCGGCGCTTAGGTCCGAATCGGCGCTGGATGTGCAAGGCCATTGTCACACTAGCAGGCCAAGATGCCCGTCAGCTGAAGTGTTTGCAAAAAAACAGAGTGGAATTCGAATACACAAGCAATAGTAAATAAGCCAGCTATTGTGAATGCCACCCTTAGGGACAAGGTCACCAACTGCACTGGCACCTGACACAAAAGTCAATTTCCATACATGCAACAACGGAGCACGTCAGTTGTTGAACTTGCAAAACCCTGGTCCACAAGCCAGCCTTATTGATAATAAGCAGTGGCATACAAGACCAAAAACAATGCATGAAAAGGTTAGCTGTAAGCCAACATATGACCAACATCAGCTGCTGAATACCAATCAGCAACAAAATTAGCTATGGGCTGTGAAACTCAGAGCAAACACCAGCTGATGGTACAACCCATGCTAGATCCAACCAAATAGTCAATCATGCCTACTGCTGGTGTAACCAGAACCATACCTGCAAGGATTGCAGACAAGACAAAACCAATGGCTGTTGTCCTGCCAAGGATTGCCGCAAGGCAAACAGACATGCCCACCAAGGGCCACAGCAAGAATAGTAACCATGCCTATCAGCCGCAACAGCCTGGCTGGTGACCTATGCACCATAGGTCACAGCCAAGACTGGCAGCCACAAGCCCACAAGGACTATAATAAAAACTAGCGGCCACCTTAGCCAGGGGCCACAGAAAAGGCCAACAGCCCAAGAACCCTGGTAAAAGGCAAGCAAGCACCTAAGTTAAGGGCCATGAAAACAGGCCCGCAGCCATAATAACCCAGGTAAAAGGACAACCAAACAAATGTGCCAAGGGTAAAAGACCACATGAGCCAAAGGCTCATGCAACAGGCCAGCAGAACAAGGGCCCTTGTAAAAGGCCAGCAGTCCCAGGAGCCGAGGACCATGGTAAAAAGCCATGGACCAAAACAAGGGCTCTAACCCAAGCCAAGGGCCCTAATGAAAGCCAGAGGCCACACAAACCCAGCTCCCTGGCGAGATGCCCGAGGCCACACAAAGGGCCATAGACTACAAGCTGGCTTCAAGCATGTAAAGGTGCCAATAGACATAACAGTAAGTGCCCTTTAATCTACCAACAATTAAAGAAGGGAAACCTACAGTCACAAAAACTCAGTAGATGTAGTATAACTACAACTGAGCTCCCAACAAAAGCCACCAGATGGGAATAGAATATCTAAGAGAAGGCCTACATCACACAAAAAGACACCATATAACTCGAAACACTGCCTGTTAAGTGTGGAAACATCATAGGAAAAAATGGGGTACAATGCTGCTACAGCAGAACAAACCCCTAGCCGGTCCTGGAAATACCAGGTGTAATAAGAGCACACTTGCCTACTGTGTCTGCGCAGAGAACTCGGGCTCACAACCTAAGACCTCAGATGACAACTATACAAGAAGTCAGAGGAATACAGGCACCTAACCAGATAATATGCACTAGACAGTAGGAATAATCCAGACAGATCCTTGGTGGCAGACTGCTTCTAAGGAGCAGACTCAGGGGCGTAACTAAAGAGGAAGCAGACCCTGCGGCTGCAGGTGGGCCCAAAAGGTATAGGGACCCATGAGGCCCAAATAAAGAGCAATTTCAATACGTATTGACATCAGGTTATAGCACTGAGCAGACTCAATGTAAGGAAGGAAGGGGCTACCATACTGCTTCAGCAGTGCAAGCCTCCAGCCAACCCTGCAAGCACCCAGTGTAATAAAAGGCAAATATAACCTCTGTGTCTGCACAGAGGACAATAGAAACAACAGAAGCAAACTGAGGAGTATCTGCACATTACCTGATAGCAATGAAAAGTCCGCAGGTTGGAAACTTCAGCTAGAACCCGGATAGCTTTCAGCTGAGGGACATAATTAGCTTATTAACATGCAGACTTAGTACCTTGTGTAACTGCATTTTGCACAGAGGACTCCAGCTCACAACATACGACTTCATATAATATAAGATGGAACACAGGCAGCTTACCAGATAGCTCTGACTTGTCAGCAGGAATATCCAGTCCAGTGGAACACTGCTTGTTAAGAGCAGACTCATAAGAAAGGAAGGAGGTGCCATACTGCTTGAGCACATGAGCCAATATAACCACTGTGTCAGCCAAGAGGATGCAGGTTCACCCATACAAAACTTAAAACAGCAATAGCAAAGGGGCCAAAGGAACACCTGCACCTTACCAGATAGTGACTAGTTAGCTTGATGGAAATTCCAGCCAAAGCCCTGATAGCTTTCAGCTGAGGGACATATTAAGCATATTAACATGCAGACTTCCCAGTGAAATTAATGTTTCAAATACACAATGGATACAAAATCTCTGGATTCAGGTACCACACTGCTTAGGCAGAGGGATTCACCAGCCAGTACTTAAGTGTAGCAAGAGCCAATATTGTATTTTGCACAGAGGACGCCAGCTCACAACATAAGACTTCAGATAATACAAGAAGTCAGGGGAACACAGCACCTTACCAGATAGCTCAGGCTTGCCAGCAGGAATATCCAGGTGGAACACTGCTTGTTAAGAGCAGACTCATAAGAAGGAAGGAGGTGCCATACTGCTTGAGCAGTGCAACCTCTAGCCCTTCCTGGAGGTGCCAATATAACTTCTGTGTCTGCACAGAGGATGCAGGGTCACCCATACAAGGCTTAGAATATTAAACAGCAATAGCAATGGGGCGAAGGCACACCTGCACCTTATCAGAGTGGCTAATTAGCTGGATGGAAACTCCAGCCAAAACCCCAATAGCTCTCAGCTGATGGACATAATTATCTAATTAGCATGCAGACTTCCCAGTGCACTACACACAGTAGATAATGAAGAATCCTACTCACCAGCTTCAGGCAGTTATAACTAGCCCATATGCATACCCACGGCCCTTTTGCAGAAGTTCTGTAGAGTTCTGTAAAGTCTCACATAACTCAAAAGAAAAGGGGAGTCCAAAAATCTCACAGGTAACAATGTGGGAAGCCCGCACCTTTGTCTGTTCCTAAAAAAGCACTAGATTGAATCTTGTGCCTCACTGGGCATATAGCAGGGGGGCTGTTTTAGCACAGGGCTAGGACCATGGGTATGCCCACACCTGCACTTCTTCCCAATAAGCGATAATTTACAGATTATGCGTCTTGAGGCATCAGGTAAATTCTTCTCCATTACCTGGGAATCATCCCTCTGTGTCCACACAGAGGTAAAAAATAAGCAAAAATAAATAAATAAATAAATAAATAAATAAATAAAAATACAGAAGAAAAAACAAAAGGCTCACAGGTAATAATGTGGGAAGCCCACAACTGTGTCTCTTCCCAAAAAGCACTAGATTTAATCTTGTGCCTCGCTGGGCATATAGCAGGGGGGCTATTTTAGCACAGGGCTAGGACCATGGGTATGCCCACACCTGCACTTCTTCCCAATAAGCAATAATTTACAGATTATGCGTCTTGAGGCATCAGGTAAAATCTTCTCCATTACCTGGGAATCATCCCTCTGTGTCTACACAGAGGTAAAAAATAAATAAATAAATAAACAAACAAAAAGAAAATGCAAAAGAAAAACAAAAACTGTGTTTGATTTCTCTCAAAATTCAACAAAAAATAAAAAGTGAGGAGGGAGATCCTACCTCCCTGTCCAGTAGGACAAAAAATAACTGTGGTGAGGAGGAAGTCATGTGGTCTTATAGGTCATGATTCATTTTGATTGGCTATGTTATAGGTCCTACCTCCAGGTCTGGGAGGGGCAATGCCCCATGTGTACTGACATGGAGGGACGTAGAAGAAAGATAAATATATAGGAAGGTCAGTGATCCCAATGTTATTAATAGGGAATAAAGAGAAATATATAGGAAGGTCAGTGATCCCAATGTTATTAATAGGGAATAAAGATAAATATATAGGAAGGTCAGTGATCCCAATGTTATTAATAGGGAATAAAGATAAATATATAGGAAGGTCAGTGATCCCAATGTTATTAATAGGGAATAAAGATAAATATATAGGAAGGTCAGTGATCCCAATGTTATTAATAGGGAATAAAGATAAATATATAGGAAGGTCAGTGATCCCAATGTTATTAATAGGGAATAAAGATAAATATATAGGAAGGTCAGTGATCCCAATGTTATTAATAGGGAATAAAGATAAATATATAGGAAGGTCAGTGATCCCAATGTTATTAATAGGGAATAAAGATAAATATATAGGAAGGTCAGTGATCCCAATGTTATTAATAGGGAATAAAGATAAATATATAGGAAGGTCAGTGATCCCAATGTTATTAATAGGGAATAAAAATAAATATATAGGAAGGTCAGTGATCCCAATGTTATTAATAGGGAATAAAAATAAATATATATGAAGGTCAGTGATCCCAATGTTATTATTAGGGAATAAAGATAAATATATAGGAAGGCCGGTATTTTATTTCCATGAAAAGGTGGCGACCCTATAGGTAAGGTAGAGTCCCGAATGGAACCAATTTTTTGGTAACCCGGACCCAACCTGAACCTGTGTTATCCAGAGCCGCATTTTTACCTACTTGGACCCACTACCTGACCAGCAACTGTCGTATTTGTGACCTGATGACCATAAAACTCTGCTGCTGCTGCTGCTGCTGCAAACCATAGTGACATCAACACAAGTGGGCAAGGCAGTAAACTACATTTAAAAATGTTTCAAGTAGTAAAATATACATAATATAAACTAACCTGTGACCCGTAGACCCACAGGCTGCAGGTTACCTGCTTTTTTTGCGGCTAACTGGCAGCTTGACATGACCTGCTACATGATGATCAATGAGTGATGGCACCAATACACCATTTCTGAAACAAAAAGACGTGGAACCCGATGGAACAGAGATATGCAGGTTTACAAAAAACCGACCCACACCTGACCCTTACTTGAGTCCTCCCAACCCAAACCCTACCCAAGTGTTACACCAAAGTATCTCTTTCTCAGGTAGACTCCTTGCTGAAGGGTTGACCATGTTGATGTCACCCACACAGAATAAATATCTCAATAACTTGCGTGACAGTGTTTGTTGAAACTAAACATTTTTACTTTATTTGATGGATCTCATCCAGTCTCTTTGGTGTTACTTCACAGATGGTACAGGCACTTCACAGATACTTCAAATAGTTACTGCCCTACATAATACTGGCCACAGTTAGATTATAACTTACAATAGGAGGTAGTACTTACTTATAGGTGAACTCAGTGTTGGACTGGGCTGCTAAGGACCCAACACAAATCCTTAGACAATAGACCAACTCTCCAAACTCATCATCCAACATCACTCGACCTCTTTATTCTCCCAGTCTCTTTTCTTTAGAAACTATACTCAATCCTTCCATCTTTTCTCTCTTTAATTTTTATTTAGATTTCAATGAACCGCACATCTGAAGTAACGCAACAATAATTATATGAGAAAAAGAATATTCCTTTAAATCCAACATTGTCAACTAAGTACTAAGGGGCAGATTTATGAAGGGTCAGATTTCAAGTTCATGGGAGTTTCTAAAAACTCCCATAAACTCAAAAAAAAAAAAAAAACAACCAATAGAAATTTGTTTAAAATAAAATAGAATTTTTTAAAAATGGTTGAATAGGATCAATTTTTTTCACTAAATATTTTTTTACATTTTTTTAAAATTTTTTTCAAAAGTCCACCAAATGACCCTGAATTGGATGTAGGCGGTCCACCATAGCCTAAAACACCAATTCGGCAGGTTTTTGATGGTGAATAGTCTAATTCAAATTCTTAAAGGGACAGTAGATGATAAATTTCAAAATTTTCGATTCCCTAGTCAAATTACACTAAAATAAACTCTAAAATTTTAATTTTTAAATTACAATTTCTAAATTCGAAATTTGATTTTTCACTTCGACCCTTGATAAATCTGCCCCTTAATAAATAAATATGGATTTATAGAGAATACATTTTTTGATATTCTTATCGAATTTGATCTATTCTTTAGTCGAATTACACTAAAATAAACTCAAAATTTGAATTTAAAAATCTGAATTTACATTTCGACCCTTGATAAATCTGCCCCTAATTACAAATAGGTGAATATTGAAATTGTAAATAGAGGAGGTGAATAAAGAATGAAAATGGTATCCTTCCATCTGTTTTTCTTTTTTGTTCCCATACAGAAACAGGGAGATGATCAGGACATAGACTAGATGGTTAGGAGTAGGTGAGACCAATACAACCTGGACCTAGGATTGTTTTGCCTCCAATAAGGATTAATTATATCTTAGTTGGGATCAAGTACAAGCGACTGTTTTATTATTACACAGAAAAAGGAAATTATTTTTAAAAATTTGACTTTATTCACGAAAAGATGGCCGACCTGTAATTCAGAGCTTTCTGGATAACTGGTTTCTGAATAAGGATCCCATACTTGTACATATATTACACATTATAAGATATAGTTTTTGGCAAAACTAAGGGGCAAATTTACTTCTGGTCGAATATCGAGGGTTAATTAACCCTCGATATTCCACTGTCGAAGTTAAAACCTTCGACTTCGAATATCGTAGTTGAAGGATTTAGCGCTATTCGTTTTAATCGATCGATCAAGCGATTTTTGTTCGACCAAATAGATAATTAAGCCTATGGGGACCTTCCCCATAGGCTAACATTGACTTCGGAAGCTTTTAGGTGGCGAACTAGGGGGTCGAAGTTTTTTTTTAAAAGAGACAGTACTTCGACTATCGAATAGTCGAACGATTTTTAGTTCGAATCATTCGATTCGAAGTCGTAGTCGAAGGTTGAAGTAGCCCATTCGATGGTCGAAGTAGCCAAAAAAAACTTTTGAAATTCGAACTATTTTTCCTCTATTCCTTCACTCAAGCTAAGTAAATGGGCCCCTAAATGTTATATTCAGATGCCAAGTCATAAAATAGTAAAAGAATCCTATCGTAGCCTTTACAAGCGCATTAGAGCACCAGCCAATATGCAGTTAATATACACCGGGCTTTTTTTTTTATTTTTGTATTTTTTTTTTTTTTTACAAATATTCTCATTTTAATCACATTTCCTTCCCTGACAGATGGGAGAACAGCCTCAGAAAGTGTTACTCACATCTAAAGAGCCCTTTTATATTGTCCGTCCTCCCACACATTTTCAAACATTAATTAATTCACACACACAACCCAGTCACTTTTTGTCAGCGTGTGTTTTTTTTTTTTTTGAAGGAACCATGAATTAAAGCTCATTTTGACTGTATCGTTGATCTTTTTTATCCACCAAGTTTCTTTCCCTCTAAACATGAGAAGGTTTGGCCACAACACTTGCTTAATTAGTGTCTTTAAAGAAAATGAAATCGACAGTATTTGTCTCCCATATTTCTACATATTGTGGCCCAACGTTCACAAAGAAAATACAGTTAAACAAGACGCATTGCAGTTGCCTTTTATTTTCAATTTAAAAACTCAATTCAGAACAGATTATTATACAGAAAAAGTTATGACATGATGAACCATTTGATTGGTTGCTATGGGTTAGTAAACAGACAGGGGGCAGATTAATGCGCAGGCTGCACTAGGCTATAGTCTAGGGGCCCAGTGTAATTATGGGACCACCCGTTTTTTTTTAATTATTATTTCTATTTTCCTTTTTTTATATTTATTTCTATTTTCACCACTGGGTCGGTGAACGTGATGGGAGAAGGAGTCAGTGAGAGGTTGGGTGCCTGGTAGGGTTTTTTTTGGTCAAAAACACACAGGGGGCAGGCCGGTGATAAAGGGGGGTGGGGTGGGTGATGTCAGGGGCGGGACTGATGATGTAGTGATCAGTGATTGGTTGATCGCCATGTCATTGACTTCAAAGTCCTGTCTGGATTTCCTAATTTGGAAATTAGAAGAATGGGCCATGTGTACCAGGAAATATTTAAGGGGGAAAGTATTTCTCATTTTTCAACATAATCGTGGGCACATACTAATGGGCAGATTTATCAAGGGTCAAATTGAAAATTCAAATTTCGCATTTTCAAGTTTTTCTTATGGTCACAACTAGGGATGCACCGAATCCACTATTTTGGATTCGGTCGAACCCCTGAATACCGAACCGAATCCGAATTCTAATTTGCATATGCAAATTAGGGGTGGGAAGGGAAAAACAGTTTTACTTCCTTGTTTTGTGACAAAAAGTCATGTGATTTCCCTCTCTGAGCCTAATTTGCATATGCAAATTAGGATTCGGATTCGGTTCGGCCGAACCCGAATCATGCTGAAAAAGGCAGAATCCTGGCCAAATCCGAACTGAATCCTGGATTCGGTGCATCCCTAGTCACAACTGTCAAATTAGACTAAAGAATTTGTGATTTTGAGTCATTTAGCTTTTTTTGAGTTATTTAGCTTTTTATTCAGCAGCTCTTCAATTTGCATTTTCAGCAATCTGGTAGCTAGGGTCCAAATTACCCTAGCGACCATGCATTAATTTGAATAAGAGACTGGAATATGAATAGTAGACGATGTACTAGAAAGATAAGAAATAGAAATTAGCAATAACAATACATTTGTAGCCTTACAAAGCATTTGTTTTTAGATGGGGTCAGTTTGAATTAGCATTGGCCATTCTATAACATACTAAAAGTAAGCTTAAAGGAGAACTAAAGCCTAACTAAGGAAGTAGGTAGAAATGTTGTATATGATGATTTGTGCTTCTGTACCAGCCCAAGGCAACCACAGCCCTTTAGCAGTAAAGATCTGTGTCTCCAAAGATGCCCCAGTAGCTCCCCATCTTCTTTTCTGCTGATTCACTGCACATGCTCTGTGCTGCTGTCACTTACTGAGCTTAGGGAGCCACTCACAATATACAGTACACATAGAATAGAAATGTCACAATATAAGGCTGATTAGTAATTAATACACATAATTACTACATGGCAGCACAGAAACCAGTGCAATTAGCATCAGAATTGAATAATCAGCAAACCTGTAGCATCAGCTTATATTACAGCCAGGGAAGCTCATTTTCTGCTGGATAATTAGTGACGAGCCCTAAGCTTAGCTTCTCAACAGCCAATCAGAGCCCACTGAGCATGTGAGTGTCACAGACACTTTCCAAGATGGTGACCCCCTGTGACAAGTTTGAAGTCCTGGATCATTGCTGCTATTGACAAGCTCAAACTTTAGCCTCGTGCAATAAGTTCACTATATAAAATAGGACATTTTTAGCCACATTCATTTTTAGGGTTTAGTCCTGCTTTAAAAGTAAACCATTCTTTTAATCAATAAGGTCAAGTAATAACACTGCAGAACGTTTCTGACACTACAGCATCGTCATTTACTATGGAAGGTGATGGGCAGGAAAGTTAGAAAAATACGTATTGTTTGAAGAGACTGAAATTGCTGTTTCAAAGTGACTTTGCCCCTCAGATAGTGGAAGAAGTTACAAGTTATGTTTATTCATGGTAAAAACGAGGTAAAGTCGTTACAATGAGGATTTAACCAAATGATTTTCTTGTATCTCAAAGTGAGCTCAATTAAAGTGTCTGTGGATGTCAGAAGGAATAAAGCAGAGTCATTCATAAATCTTTTATTCACTCATTTTTATACGCAATAAAATAAAATATTTAAATTGGCGAAAAAAACCGAAAATGAATGTTTTTAAACGATACATTTGTGATTTTAAATTAGCACTCGAGTTGACGTGAAAGTGATGGAAACCACTAAACCCTTTGTAATTACTGTAATTTTCATGCTGGGAAAACTCCACGTACATATTTCTCCCTATTAAATATATTTTGGGATTTTCAGTTGTATTGAAGGGAAGTCTTTGTACTTTCCAGGGTCAGTGGAAGTACTTTATGTTGACCTTTAAAACAAGGTTATTGTAATATTGTAAAAATTATCTTTTAGTGCAGAAAATTCGATCGAAGGATTATTCCTTCGATCGAACGATTAAATCCTTCGAATCGAATGATTAAATCCTTCGAATCGAACGATTCGAAGGATTTTAATCCAACGATCAAAGGAATATCCTTCGATCAAAAAAAGTTAGGCAAGCCTATGGGGACCTTCCCCATAGGCTAACATTGACTTCGGTAGGTTTTATCTGCCGAACTAGGGGGTCGAAGATTTTTTTAAAGAGACAGTACTTCGACTATCGAATGGTCGAATAGTCGAACGATTTTTAGTTTGAATCCTTCGAATCGAAGTCGTAGTCGAAGGTCGAAGTAGCCCAAAAAAACCTTCGAAATTCGAATTTTGTTTACTTCGAATCCTTCATTCGAATTTAGTGAATCAGCCCCTTAGAGTTTATAAAAATTCACATAACTCGAAAATTTGACCTAAAATATGAACCCCTGAAAGTGAACCTCCCTTTAAAGGAAAACTATACCCCCGAACAATGTAGGTCTCTATAATACTATAGTGCATAATATGTAAAACCCTACTTCATGTAAATAAGCCATTTTCATAATAATATACTTTTTTAGTAGTATGTGCTATTGGATAATCATAAATAGAAAATTGTCATTTTAAAAAATAAGGGCCGCCCCCTGGGATTGTACGATTCACGGTGCACTCAAACAAACCAAAGAAAACATACATGTTAGGTCACATGAGCCAATTAACAGACAGAGTTCTGTCTTTTGCTTCCACACCTCTTCCTGTTACATTTAGTGGCAGATTTATCAAGGATCGAATTTCGAGGTGATGAGAGTTTTTTTCAAACTCCCATCAACTCGAAATTCGCATGAAAAAAGACCAACTGAAATGTATTCAAAAAATCTAATTTTTAAAGAATAAGGCTGGAAATGCTGTATTTTGTATACTAAATATAAACATGAACTTACTGCACCACAAGCCTAATCAAACAAATTATTTATACTTTCAAAGTTGGCCACAGGGAGTCACCATCTTGTAACTTTGTTATACATCTTTGCAAGACCAAGGCTGTGCACATGCTCAGTGTGATCTGGGCTGCTTAGGGATTGTCATAAATTACCAAAACAGCACAAGTCAAATAATATCTGCCAGAAGCCGATACAGCAAGACTGATTAATAATCAGAATATACAGACTGCACTGGGTCCTGTGTTGTCATGTAATCTAATGTGGATTTTATAGTTTTTGTATTGTTTAATACAAACTTTCTCCAACTCTGCAGAACCAGTGGCTGCAGCAAAATAATCCTCCAAATAGAATCCCAGTTTATCTGTTTAAATCTGGCTCCATGATCTTTGTCCCTGCAGCTGGAGTTGGAAACAGTAAAGGGGATGTAAAGGCAAAAATAAAATCCAATACAAATCTCTACACAGTCGCCGACTGCTCTACAGGGAACCAAACAAAGCTGCTTGAGTTCTGCATGGCTGGGAAGTAAGGCGGGGGCTCCCCCTGCTGTTCATAAGTATGATTGTTTCCCTGCAGAGCAGTTAGGGACCGTCTGACAATTCCTATCCACAGCAGTAAATGAAGGGAGAATTAGTAGCGCAGTACAAAGTCAGGATCCTGAAGAATGGTCGGTAACAGGCAAAGGTCAGTAGAGGCAGTGAATTAGCAAAGGTCTGGGACAGGCAATGGACAAGAACAGTAAACCAGACAATAAACTCACCCAGGGATTATCTAACAATAGACCAAAGTTGGGCAGTGAGCAAAAGGACAAGGCGCCGTTAAATATTTGAATTTCGCAACATGTAAATAACATCACAACAGGCGAGGCAGTGGCAGCCTCACAGGTATCCTTGGAGGTGCTATAAATTACAGGGAATTCAGGAATAAAATTGCTGTTCTGCTCCATGTTAGGGGCCCACTGGTAGAAGGGTTGCTTGTGCTGCTTCGTTATTCATCTCCAATTATTTCTGCCACTGTTTATTATAATTGTAATGCAATCATTTCAGTAAAGTTGAACCCTTCACAGCTCCACCGACGAGCTTGGATTTTTCATGGATTTTTCTGCAAGACCCTGTATTGATTTACAGTAGGTGGGAGCTCAAAGGCACATCACTTGCAACATTTCATTATTCCCGAATTTGAGAAGAAGCTGTTAACTTGTTAGCTTTGATCTTCACTCTGTGTCTGTTTTACTCTTAATTATCTCATCTCTGGAGTTCTAGCCATGGGCATTGTTTAAACTAAAGCATCAGCCACAGTGTCCTATAAATCAAGAAAATGCAACGAGAGAAAGAAAGCATTTTTCCAAGGACTAATCACAAATCTGTATAATCTGTTCTATATTTCGGTGTCTCATTGGAATTCAGAGTCCAAAGGTAAAAACTTTATTCTAAATGGAACTAGTGAAGGCCATATCAGCCGAAAATCAACCATCTACTAAATGCCGATGCCATGCAAAAAAGGGAATATATAGTAGAGAAAAGGTCTTGGTTGCTTCCCACTGACCAATATATACTGTCCCTGTTACTGTTAGAGAAACTGTGGGGTTCATGTAAACCAGTAAAAAATGAATATAAAATCAACATGCTGCAATGTTTATATTTGTACTGCATAGAAACGAGGAGACGGAGGTTTCTAATTTTCAATCTAATCTGCATTTCAGATTAGTAGAGGTTTCACACTTTAGGTGCACAGCCATAGTGACTCTTGGGTCAGGCAGCGGCCACCATTTCATAAGACACTAATAAGGGTATCCTGAAATCTGGGCCATGATTTGAAACCCAAGAGTGAATGCAGTTACAGTATAATGGCATGAATGCATGCAGATGTAGCGCTTTAGTAAATTGAGTGCACCTTACTCTACTATGGGCTTCACTCCTAGTACATATGCTCCTTAAATCTTAGGGAGTGAGCCTTCGCATCGAGGTGGAAGCAGGGTGTAGTGCAACTGTAACAGTAATCAGGGTGCAAAGAATTTGGCGCCAGTGGTTCTTATAACTTAAAGAAATAACAGATTTATTGAGCACAGTATACAATCCTCAGTGGAGTGTACATAGATCAGAACATTGCAGGTTCATACAATACATTGAATAGGCAGTACTCACAACACCTTTGGTCAGTATGATTCTCCTCAGAGATAGGAACAATACATGCAGCTTTGAGGAGGTACAACCAGCTTTCAGCCTTTTCCCTAAGTGGAACCTGAGGGGAATCTATCTACCCTAGGTCTGTACACTTAGTCCCTACTTCTGGGCAATTAGTACCCTGGGATCTTAATCCCACTACAATCCTTGTAGGAGCCTCAGACTGCTCAGATAAATAATCTGACTGACTATCACTCCTAGAGTGATCTATAAAGGTGAGTAGCCTATTCTTACTAGACCTGACCTGTCTAGGTTCCACTCGAGCTCTGCCTCCTGCACAGGCTAGAGCCAGCACAAGATGGACCCTGATAATCTGGCTCCAGAGCCTTTTATACTCTAGCACAGTGCCATCTGCTGGTCACTGTGGGAAACAACAAGAGTCAACAGTACCCCTCCCAACTGTATTTTAGGACCCAATTAGGTGTCCATAACATGGAGGGACTGCCTGCACAAAATACTAGGGGTGGCTATTTACACATCCCTACACAGATATATGGGATGAGTTAATCGCAAACCCATGATCCAGAAAGCTGTGTGTTTTAGGAAGGCCATCTCCTTCAAATCAAATGATTTCCTTTTTCTGTGTAATAATAAAACAATACCTTGCACTTGATCCCTACTAAGATATAATTAATCCTTCTTGGAGGCAAAACAGTCCTATTGGGTTTATTTAATGATTTTTAGAAGTATTAAGATATGGAAATCCAAACTTCAGAAAGAAACCCCCAGGTCATGAGCATTCTGGATAACAGGTCCAATACTTGTATAATGTACTGGTACTGTAACCCACTCGGTTATTGCTTGCCAATACAACTGACTAAAATGTAAATGGTATGTGTTGGGTGCATGAAAATGCACTATAGATATTTTGGGATTTCTATAAATTGCATAGTTTTAGTACTGTTATGATGAACCTCTGGATAAAGTTTATATAAGAACCCACAACAGCTTACACAAGCACCAAAAGGATTTATACAGGAAGATGGTTGAGTGGGGAGAGGCTGGTGAAGTCTTAACGGGCATGTAAAGTGTAAAATAGAATAAGGCTAGAAATGCTGTATTTTGTATACTAAACATAAACATGAACTTACTGCACCACAAGCCTAATCAAACAAATAATTTATGCTTTCAAAGTTGGCTACAGGGGGGTCACCATCTTGTAACTTTGTTATACATCTTTGCAAGACCAAGACTCAGTGCTCAGTGTGGTCAGGGCTGCTTAGGGATCGTCTTAAACAAAGCTGCTTGAGTTCTGCATGGCTGGGAAGTAAGGTGGGGGCTCCCCCTGCTGTTCATAAGTATGATTGTTTCCCTGCAGAGCAGTTAGGGACCGTCTGACAATTCCTATCCACAGCAGTAAATGAAGGGAGAATTTCACTGCATACAGTCAGGTTTCTTATAAAAACGGTACACATTTTTTAATTAAAGTATATTGGAGATAGGTTCCTTTTTCATTAAAGAAAGTAAAAATGGGATTTAATTTTTTGCCTTTACATGCCCTTTAAGTAAAGAGGTACAAGGGTTGAGCAGAGGAGTAGTCCTTTAGTCAGGGCAGGCAGCATAAAAGTGGTGTGGTGAAATGGGCTACAGGGCAGGCAGCACAGAATGTGTATACACAGAATTATGGAACTCAATGCATACAATTTACATTATAAAATGAAAACATCAACATTTATTTACAGACTTCTACATAACTTTGGGGGGGGGAGCAACCATGGTCCTCATGGACACAGTAGTGTTTAATTCTCCAGAAGTCTCATTTCACATGGGTTTGGGCATATTTAGTTTACTGTATGTTGCCCTATAGAAACTACATATAGCTTTCCTAGGTATAGTGAAAGTTGTTTCATATCTTGGACTCATGCTACCTGGTGTATTCTCCACTGATGTTTTTCAAGTGATGGAGAAGCAACTCAACACAACAGCCTTGCCAAATGCTTGGCTTCCATTCAAGCAGAAGACTGTTGAGTTTGAACATTTTCAGCCAATGAAGAAGCACCTAAACCCAAATGTGCAGCCCGAATGCTTGGTTTCCATTCAAACAAATATCAGGCTGTTGAGTTTAAGGATATTCAACAAATGAAGAAGCACCTAGACCCAATTGTGGAGACTGCTAAATGCTAAAAGCATTAAGGTATGAACCAAAAAAACCTTTTACCTGCCCCTCATGCACAGACATATGTCTAACTTTCTTTCTCATCACAAAAGTGTTGAACTGTGTTCCCAGAGGCCACGGCCGACTTTGATTTGCAGTTCTAATACAGGGAGCAGAGCAGCAGGTGCTTGCCTAGAGATTATTTACTGTTCATAATCGAATTTATGGCAGAAAAGCAAGGCCAAAATAAGAGCCGTGAAGTTATTTCAGCAAGGATTTGCAGAACAATGTGAATCAGAGGAGACTAAAGCAGCAGAGGGTGTTGAGGGAAATGTACATTTTCAGTTTCCCACTGTGATTCTGATATTTATGACAAGCCTGGGCTTTTTAGAAGCTTTGAGATGAAATCTACGACTGCGAGTGCCATGGGACATGGTGGGAAATCAAATCAGTAACTGTCTGATAATCCCCCAGTACAGAGAAGCATCTGGAAGCAATTTAACTCCTGCAGCTTACCAGGGCTAAGAAATCAGGGTTAATCGATAGTCATTAAAGCAGAAGGAAAGCTACCGAGGCAGTTTATTGCCAATAGATTAGCCACAATAGTGCAAGCTATAAAACTATATTTATTCTGCAGGATGCTTTACTATTCCTGAGTAAACAGCTCTAGAAGCTCTCTGTTTGTTTAGGATAGCAGCTGCCATAAAAGCTTGTTGTGACATCACTTTCTGTCCTAGTCTCTCCCTGCTCACTCATAGCTCTGGGCTCAGATTACAGCAGGGAGGGGAGGAGGGAGGGAGAGAGGAACAAACTGAGCATGCTCAAGCCCTAGCCCTGGAGGTTTAAGCTGAAAACAGGAAGTCTGATACAGAAGCCCATGAGTACACAATAGAAGGACAGAAATGTGGTGATTCTTTTGACAGAGGACTCAGAGCAGCATTACTTTTTCTGGTGTATTTATATAGACCTTTCTGATAAAGATTACTTAGTTTTAACCTTTCCTTCTTCTTTAAGTGAATTGAGGCATCAGCCTTCAGATTGCAGGGAACGTACTGTATTATAGTAATATTATAAAAATAAAGTTTTGATTTATTTCAACGTCGCGATTCCCTCACTTCGGCCGTCTCTTGAAGACGGCCCAATTGACTGAGAAGGAACGTTTAAATAAAACAAAACTTTATGTTTTCACTTGTATAAGTCCTTGGAGTGCGTTTTTTTTGGTAATATATATATATATATATATATATACACATGTAACCCTTTAGACACCCCTTTGTCGGTGTTACACTCCACATGTGGCACTTACCTGATCACATGGGACAAACCTGAGCCACTCCGCAGTGGTATGGGGAGAGACTGAGTACCTGGTACTTACTAGCGCAGTGCCTCTACCTAGTGGGATCTGGGAATGCACCTACGGGTGGCCCCACTAGGAATACAGTAATAACACACACAGTATTAGTTAACTTAAATAACTGTTTATCTAAAATAAATGGGCACCTAATACAGGCAGAACTCCTAACTGGTGGCAATAGGGCCTCAGTAACTGACTTTAGTCTGGTATCTATATATATGATTTTAATTACCAGGCTTAGTGATGGGCAAATAGCTATTCTTATTTTCTGGTGCTAATGGGCCTTTAATGCGTGAGAAGTTAATAATGAAAGGGAAGATACCAGACTAAAACTCATGTAGAATTGTAAAAGTCAAAGCAGGATTTTTATTGTGTACAGGAAGACACGATGGGCTAGTAAGTGGCAGGTGCCTTTTAAATGTTAAATGATGCACTCTGGAAGCAGCGGTAAGCATTCCCCCATAAACAGAATTGAATAGCATTAGATAAATCTTGATGAAAGAAGCCGTGGGAGTTATTTTCTATAATGCGCTCCTCTGCAAGGTTCAGTGTCTGGCCTCCAGTTATATTCTGCCAGAGAAAAGGGCTTATTTTGTCTCATAGAAATACATTCGGTACATTCTTTTCTGCTCACAAGTTGAAAAACAGCATTTTATTTCATTGGTAAGAGAACTGTGAAGGACAACAAAACAATAAAGGGGGCTTTATACCAACTATTACCTTGCAGGGCTTTTCTATTCATAATACTCCCATTCCTGATATGTCCAAAACGGAATTCCTGTGTGATGTTTAATGGTAACACAAAGAGCCCAAAAAAAGCCAATAAAGGAGACATTTTGCTTTATAAACAAGAGTGTGCTCGTGCATTATACTTTTTTTTTAAATAAAGAAGGATTGTGCTTAAAAAAAGTAGTATTTAGGGCTGATTTATTGAACATTTCTCCCATCTGTTCCACTGCCTGCTGCCTCCTTTCCCAGGCCATGCAGGGGAGCCTCTAGCACTCAGCACACTGCACTGTAGGGTAGGAACCAATAAGCAGCCTGGCTGACCTGATGGGGAACTGAAGCCTGTTTTTGCTTGTGTGGTTGTAGGGCTGTGATTGGCTGTCCCCTTCCTACTGTACCTCTGGCAGGGACCATAAGGACACGCCCACCGCTCATTTGAAACACGAACAGGGACCAATGCAGATATACAGGGAGCTCCAAAACCCTTTTTAAAAGACAGTATTCATTTTTGGCAGAAAGTAAAACCAGCAACATACATTATTTATTATTGCCTACAATATTAGGGTTTTTTTTCACTTATCCTATATGTCTCCTTTTTATTTTTTCATAGGTTGAATATAAGTGGCAATGGACTCCTAGCACTCAGTCTTGGCCCTTGCAGAACCTCTGAAGGAGACATAGTGTAGGTGTAGGTTGCCAGTGGTTGTTGAAGGACTCTTGCTCTGTTCAATAAATCTTCTGTTCGATTACGAATCATTGGTTTGAGAGTGGAGTAGTGATGGGAGAATTAGTCCCGACAATTCCGATGTACATTAAAGGCAATGGGAGTCCGATAATTAACGCTGGTGTTGGAATTCACGCAAATTCCCCGTGAATTCACTCCTGGCAACTAAATTCACCCATCACTAGAGTTGAGAGTTACTGTTTAGCTTCCAAAGGTTTATATTTCTTCAGAGATGTACTTTTTTCAGATTTTTTTTTTACGAGTAGTACTCTTAAAATTTGATTCAGGTCCCAGCAGAAGGGAAGCTAATGAGAACAGATGGAAGAATATTTGTGAAAAGCTGCAAGGAGGAACATAACATAACACTTTTAATTACAGCAACAAAATCTCAAAACGTGTTTAATCATATAGTACAGGCTGACTTTCTTATTATTTCAAAGTTAACCGTGAACAGTTTTTTGGATGGGGAGATTGTAATAGCTGCGACTAGGAGATCTGATGCTATGCGCTGATTTTACCCTGGATAAGGCTGTGCTAAACTTGTTTTTATACATGACAAACCCCTTTTTGTTCCCTGTCAGGCCCTCACCTGGGCCTTACATGAGCAGTAGTATTAAAGGTATACATATATCATAGCATACAAGCTGAATGCCAGATTTATTGACAGAAGGTGGTCACCATTGTAGATGTGGTTATTCATAGCCTAGTGATGCATCTTTCTCTTCCATCCAAGGTTCCCAAGTCTTATTGAACATCAATGTTAAAACTATAACCAGATACTTCAGTTTAATTGGGTAGGAAGGTTTGCCCACTAGTCTAAGTTGAATGTTGGAAAGGACTAACCCTTTTCAGTGGGAAACAAGATTCAAATAATGTATATAGTGTAATTAAAGTTCATTTTGCTTGACCAATGTGATAAAATAAGATTTTAAATAATTTTTTTTGGGTGACAGGTCCCCTTTAAAATGGTAATTTTCTATTTATGATTAACCAATGGCACATACTACTTAAAAAAAGTATGAAAATTGTTTATTTACATGAAGCAGGGTTTTACATTTGAGCTGTTTTATTCAATATATTTTTATAGAGACCTACTGTATATTGTTCAGGTGGTATAGTTTACAATATATAATGTAACTATATATATATATCTATATAGTGCAGAAACGTAACTAGAGGGGGGCGGGCCCTGGAGCAGGACGCACAGCCGTGCCCCCCACCCCCCTCCGTACGCCCGGAACTGGCCGGGAATAAGCGGCGCGCGAACTGCCGGGGGGCCCTGAGGGGGTGCGGGCCCTGGCCCGCTCGCACCCCCTGCTCCCCCGGTAGTTCCGCCACTGATATAGTGTAACTATAGAGCAGGGGTCCCCAACCTTTTTTACCCATGAGCCACATTCAAAAATAAAGAGATTTTGGGAGGAACACGGCATGCAAAAAGTTCTTGGGGGCCAAATAAAGGCTGTGATTGGCTATTAGGTGGCCCCTATGTGGAATGGCAGAATACAGGAGACTCTATTTAGCAGTACACTTGGTTTTTATGCAACCAAAAGTTGATTCCAAGCCTGGAATTAAAAATAAGCCCATGCTTTAAGGCTACTGGGAGCAACATCCAAGGGGTTGGTGAGTTACATGTTGCTCAAGAGCTAATGGTTGGGGATCACTGCTATAGAGGAAGCAGACCCCGCAGTCACAGGGGGACTGGGGAAAAGGGGGGCCTAGTCTTCTTCCTCTATAGCTAACAAGAAACTAGCCCCTTCCCCACCCGCCCTCTTACTTGCGGCAGGAAAGCAAAGCGCAAGTCAGCAAGGGCGGAGAGTGGGCCGGGTTGGGTGGGGAGTGGTCTGGGTCAGGGTGGAGAGTGGGTGGGGTCAGGGCAGGAAGTAGGTGGGAAGATGGGGATCAAAGTGCACTGGGCCCATCTGAAGATTTTTTTGCAGGGGGACCTTGCGCAGTGATAGTTATCCTATAAATATAACTGCTTAGTTGTTGGTGGTGCATTCTCGACTGTACAGACTTACAACATCAAGAATAATAATAAATAAAATAATTTGATCAAGAGTGAGATTTTCTTTAGAAGCTTCATATGCTGCATCTCATAGGTATTATTCCCCCTGTGTGTTGCTCTGTGCTGAATTAATATTGATCAGAAGGACTGAAGTAAAATATATATACTTTTGTGCTACCATGGGAAATCCTAACAAGCTGCACAATTACTGGTCCTTGAAGTCTGAGGAGTAACTCAGTGAATCAGAGGCAAGTAGGTACCGGTTACTCTACTCTGCAAGACATCTGTTTTGCATATATTTGTATTTATTAAAAGTGAGTGGGAGCTTTATACTGCATACTCTGTTGCTAAAGAAAACATAAATATTTTAATTATCTATATTTAATTGGCATACACTCCAATTAAATAATGCTCCTAGCAAATAAATTATCCTGAAAAAAAATACTTGGTTGACAAATGATACATTTTGAATTAAACATATTTCCAGCACAGGGGTCACACGTAGCTTGTCTCATATGATCAGATAATGAAGGGTTAGTCAGTGCAAGTCTTTTATCAAACTTATCTTTGCACATAGAAGGTTGGATGGTGCCGACATAACTGCAGGGCTGCATGAAGCTGCACAATCTGTAGAACAGTCACTTTAGAAAACCAGATAAAATGATGGTCTGAAAAAGACCTCTTTCATCATTTATTCCTGTTTTTGGGTCATTATATTTTTTGAGGCTGGCTCCCATAATGGTCTCAATGGAAAGCTATACCCCCAAAATGAATACTTAAAGGACAAGGAAAGTCTAAAATAAAATAAGGCTAGAAATGCTGTATTTTGTATACTAAACATAAACATGAACTTACTGCACCACAAGTCTAATCAAACAAATGATTTATGCTTTCAAAGTTGGCCACAGGGGGTCACCATCTTGTAACTTTGTTATACATCTTTGCAAGACCAAGACTGTGCACATGCTCAGTGTGGTCTGGGCTGCTTAGGGATCGTCATAAACAAAGCTGCTTGAGTTCTGCATGGCTGGGAAGTAAGGCGGGGGCTCCCCCTGCTGTACATAAGTATGATTGTTTCCCTGCAGAGCAGTTAGGGACCGTCTGACAATTCCTATCCACAGCAGTAAATGAAGGGAGAATTTCACTGCATACAGTCAGGTTTCTTATAAAAACGGTACACATTTTTTAGTTAAAGTATATTGGAAATAAGTTTCTTTTTCATTAAAGAAAGTAAAAATGGGATTTTATTTTTTTGCCTTTCCTTGTCCTTTAAGCAATATATAGTTTATATCATATTAAAGAACGAAAGGCCTATTTAACTGGAGGTGCCAAAAGTTAGGAACCCCCAAGTTATTGTATCTACTTAATCTATACCCCAGGCCTGTGCTCCTATCAGTAGAAAACTGCACCGGTCCGGGGGTTCTTCCAGCGAGCACCATGGAGCTATTGGCTTCCTTCTTCTTCCTTCTTCTTCCTTCTTCAAATTTCCCGGGGCAGACGCATGCGCAGTAGAATGAAATAGCCGACTTCTTTGTTAAAATTTGGCTTTTCATGCGACTGTGCATGCTCAACAGCGCCACGAAAGAAGAAGCCAGAAGCCGATCACTTTGTGGTGCTTTCTGGGAAAACCCTGGGCCGGTGCAGTTTTCTCCTAATAGGAGCATCGGCTTGGGGTGTGAGGTAAGTATATACAATCAATTGGGGATGCCTAACTTTTGGCACTCCCAAGTAAAGAGCGCCTTTCCTTCTCCTTTAAAGGACAAGGAAAGTCTAAAATAAAATAAGAAATGCTGTATTTTGTATACTAAACATAAACATGAACTTACTGCACCACAAGTCTAATCAAACAAATGATTTATGCTTTCAAAGTTGGCTACAGGGGGTCACCATCTTGTAACTTTGTTATACATCTTTGCAAGACCAAGACTGTGCACATGCTCAGTGTGGTCTGGGCTGCTTAGGGATCGTCATAAACAAAGCTGCTTGAGTTCTGCATGGCTGGGAAGTAAGGTGGGGGCTCCCCCTGCTGTTCATAATTATGATTGTTTCCCTGCTCAGCAGTTAGGGACCGTCTGACAATTCCTATCCACAGCAATAAATGAAGGGAGAATTTCACTGCATACAGTCAGGTTTCTTATAAAAACGGTACACATTTTTTAATTAAAGTATATTGGAAATAAGTTTCTTTTTCATTAAAGAAAATAAAAATGGGATTTTATTTTTTCGCCTTTCCTTGTCCTTTAAGTGATATATTAAAAAACTGTACCAAACTGAAACATATGTTTTAGTAAATATTGCCCTTTTACATCTTTTCTCTTGAGCCCCCATTTTATGATATATTCGCTGCCTCAGCGATCCTCCGACCAGAATTACTGCAGCTCTAACTGTAACAGGAAAAAGTATGGAAGCTAAAGAAAACTTTGTCCATTGGCTCATGTGACCTAACAAGTATTCTGTGCACCGTGAATCGTAGGATCCCAAGGGGCGGCCCTCAGTTCTTAAAGTTGCAGTTTTCCATTTAGGATTAGCCAATGGCACATACCACTAAAAAAGTGTATTATTATGAAATGGTTTATTTATATGAAGCAGGGTTTTACATATGAGCTGTTGTATGCAATATCTTTTTATGGAGACCTACATTGTTCAGGGGTTTATTTTTCCTTTAAGCAAAGCTCCAGATTCGGGGAATGTATACATGAACTATACCCAAGAAAACTACTTGAAGGCCTTTAGGTGGAACTTTTTTAATAAAACATATTTTTTTAAAATCTGAATTTCACTTTTAATTACTATTCAGTTGCCGTGATAATTGGTGTCTTGCCGTTTTACGTTGTACCAATTAAAAATAATCCCATCCATACATGAATTGGACAGCCAGCGCCGGTAATTGGCTGATGCTGAAAATATTTGTTTTTCTAAAAATCAGGGTTGCTTCTAGTAATTGGAAGGGAACTATAAATATTTGTCCCATATGCACGGAAGCCAATAGTCTAATAAATATATCAAAGCCAATATTCAGCATGGCATACCATTAGCAAGAAAATACAGGGAAATGTGCAAAATGACTTCTCATTTTGGCTGACAATGCCATGAAAATGTTCTTATTAAAGAGATACTGTCATGGGAAAAAATGTTTTTTTCAAAATGAATCAGTTAATAGTGCTGCTCCAGCAGAATTCTGCACTGAAATCCATTTCTCAAAAGAGCAAACAGATTTTTTTATATTTAATTTTGAAATCTGACATGGGGCTAGACATATTGTAATTTCCCAGCTGCCCATGTCATGTGACTTGTGCTCTGATAAACTTCAATCACTCTTTACTGCTGTACTGCAAGTTGGAGTGATATCACCCCCTCCCTTTTCCCCCAGCAGCCTAACAACAGAACAATGGGAAGGTAACCAGATAGCAGCTCCCTAACACAAGATAACAGCTGCCTGGTAGATCTAAGAACAGCACTCAATAGTAAAAACCCATGTCCCACTGAGACACATTCAGTTACATTGAGAAGGAAAAACAGCAGCCTGCCAGAAAGCATTTCTCTCCTGAAGTGCAGGCACAAGTCACATGACATGGGGCAGCTGGGAAATTAACAATATGTCTAGCCCCATATCAGATTTCAAAATTGAATATAAAAAAATCTGTTTGCTGTTTTGAGAAATGGATTTCAGTGCAGAATTCTGCTGGAGCAGCACTATTAACGGATTCAGTTTGAAAAAAATTTTTTTTCCCATGACAGTATCCCTTTAACTATCTCCTAGCAGGAACACAAGATGTGCTAATACTGTGACATTATGACAAATTTATAGTGCATGACATCTGAGAAATAAATATATATTGAAATGGTTTTTCAGTTGATTATGCAATACTTGGACTCTGTGTTTTCTTCCTTCCATGATGGTAATTTAACCTGAGGGTATTAAACAAAAAGGATCTAGTTAATGAATGATAAATGAACCTCTTGGGCGGTTGCATGTCACAGCCTTTGCTCATAAAAAAAGCACAATAAACACAGCTCTTCATATATATGTATATTTAATTTGAATCATAAATTAACTTCAATATTCTTTACGCCTGGAGCAATTTGAAATTAATTTTCATGATGTTTTGCTGCTTGTACAGAATACTTGATTGCTTTACAGAACTACTGGATAGACTGTCTCATAGGAACAAGATGACGGCTTTCCTTTCGACACTAGTTAAAGTGATCCCAAATTCCCAAGGTCACAATTAGCATGCACTGCAGAATCCAATTAAAATAGCACACAGGAAAAATAGGAACCTTCAAAGAATATCTATCTGTCTGTTTTTTTGGCAAAAATCACATTCCGTTTAGAATGATTTTAAAACAACATTAAGGGGCCAATTCATTAACTTCGAGTGAAGGATTCGAAGTAAAAAAACTTCGAATTTCGAAGTGTTTTTTGGACTACTTCAACCATCGAATGGGCTACTTCGACCTTCGACTACGACTACGACTTCGAATTGAAGGATTCGAACTAAAAATCGTTAGACTATTTGACCATTCGATAGTCGAAGTACTGTCACTTTAAGAAAAAACTTCGACCCCCCTAGTTCGCCATCTAAAAGCTACCAAACTCAATGTTAGCCTATGGGGAAGGTCCCCATAGGCTTGGCTAACTTTTTTTGATCGAAGGATATTCCTTCGATCGTTGGATTAAAATCCTTCAAATCGTTCGATTCGAAGGATTTAATTGTTCGATCGATTTTTTTTGCGCAAAAATAAGTTGCCAAAGTTGTTCTCAATAAAAACATAAAAACTCTATAACAAAAAACGCAAGCCCTGATTATGGCATCTTTCATTTATATATTATCTTGCTTGGAGACTGTGGCCAATTAAAACACTAGAATATTCACAGGCTAGAAAAACTGTGCCCATACTTTTTCCTTTTGCATCACTGTATAAACATCGTAACATAGTAAGTTAGGTTAAAAAAAAGACACACGTTCATCAAGTTCAACCTTTTGACTTTTTTTTTTTACCTGCCTAACTGCCAGTTGATCCAGAGGAAGGCAAAAAACCCAATCTGAAGCCTCTCCAATTAGCTTCAGAAGGGGAAAAAATTCCTTCCTGACTCCAAAATGGACCAGTCCCTGGATCAACTTGTACTATGAGCTATCTCCCATTTCCCTGTATTCCCTCACTTGCTAAACACCATCCAACCCCTTCTTATACCTATCTAATGTATCAGCCTGTACCACTGATTCACTTCCCAGCTCTCCCTGTAACACCCCTTTCCCTCCTCTAATCTCATTGGCTCCCTCCTGTCTGCTGGGAGGAGCTACTGGTGAATAAAGCATCCGACCCTTCCTTGTACCTATCTAATCACTCTCACTGTAACAAACCCCTTCCCAATATTGAGGCGAAACCTCTTTTCTTATAATCGGAATGGGTGACTTTGTGTCAGCTGGAAAGACCTACTGGTAAATAAATCATTAGAGAGATTATTATATGATCCCCTTATATATTTATACATAGTTATCATATCACCCCTTAAGCGCCTCTTCTCCAGAGTGAACATCCCCAATTTGGCCAGTCTTTCCTCATAGCTAAGATTTTCCCTTTACCAGCTTAGTTGCCCTTCTCTGTACCCTCTCTAATACAATAATGTCCTGTTTGAGTGATGGAGACCAAAACTGTAGGGCATATTCTAGATGGGGCCTTACCAGTGCTCTATACAGTGGGACCCCCTCCTCCCGTGACTCTCTGCCCCATTTAATACAACTCAAGACCTTGTTTGCCCTTGATGCTGCTGACTGGCATTGCTTGCTACAGACAAGTTTATTATCTACAAGGACTCCAAGCTCCGTCTCCATTATGGATTTGCCTAGTGCAGTCCCATTAAGGGTATAAGTGGATATTGTTACATCCCAGGTGCAGGACTTTACATTTATCAACATTGAATCTCATTTGCCACTTAGCTGCCCAGATTGCCAGTTTGTCAAAATCCTGTTGCAAGTGCCACATCCTGGATGGAATTAATTGGGCTGATAGTTTTGTGTCATCTGCAAACACTGATACATTACTTACAATACTCTCCCCTAAGTCATTAATGAACAAGTTAAATAAAAGTGGACCCAATACTGAGCCCTGAGGGACCCCACTAAGAACCTTACTCCAAGTAGAGAATGTACCATTAACAACCACCCTCTGTACCTGATCCTGTAGCCAGTTTCCTATCCATGTGCAAACGACTTCATTAAGACCAACAGACAGTTTAGAAAGCAGTCAATTGTGTCAAATGCTTTGGCAAAATCCAAATAGATCACATCTACTGCCCCCCCACTATCCAGAATCTTACTTACCACATCATAAAAAGCAATCAAATTAGTCTGACATGACCTATCCTTCATAAAGCCATGCTGATTGCTGCTCATAATGACATTCACTAGGACACAATTTTGAATGTGATCCCTTGACAAGCCTTCAAATAATTTGCCCACCACAAATGTCAAACTTACTGGCCTATAATTGCCAGGCTGAGATCGTAATCCCTTTTCCTTTGGAGTAAATCGTATTTCCATGCAAAACGTTGCACCATGTTGAGCCATAATACACCGATTTATGAATGTTCATAAAACACTCACACAATTTAGCACAATTTTTTTTTTATAGTTACTTAAAGGGGTGGTTCACCTTTCAGTTAACTTTGAGTATGTTTTATAATGGCTAATTGTAAGCAACTTTTCAATATGCTTTATTTTTTTTTATTTTTTATAATTTTTGGATTATTTCTTCTTCATTCTACTTTTTTAGCTTTCAAAAAGTCAGACATGAAAATCTGTATAATAACAATCCTTTTCAAAACTAAACATTAACAGATCCATACAATGTCAGCTTTCATATATTGCCTGCCCCACGTCTATGCCTTAGTCACAGAGGTGGGGCAGGCATTTACTCAATGCTGTACTTCGTAGATGTCACTGCCCTCGTCACATACATTCTCACTTTGTATAATTGTGTAGCCAGTGCATGGGCATGGACATCAGGTCCCCCATTTTGGCATAATGCAAAATTTGCCTTTTGTTCACTTATGTGACTTTTTTGCTTATGTGATTGTGAATTCCAAAGGAAGAAGGAAACACGTTTTTAATAATTTAATTGCATGTTGCTGATAAAGTTTATTTTGCTTGACAAACACAATAGAAAAGAATTTAGAAATATCCTGTAGCGTGATAAGTCCCATTTAATATGAGCTTTTAAGAGCATTGCATTGTATTCAAATCATACTACCATAAAAAGAAATGTAGAATGGGGACTATTAAAGAATAAACGTGAAAATTTGCAACATTATTTTACAAGAATGTTCCTGGTTTGGTCTACCTTTTATATAAGGACAATTAAATCAACACAAATATATGGTTTCTGTATTTCTGGCCTTAGAGGACTGTAGGCTTGTCTAAAAGCTATACATCACTAAATTTTATAGATCTTGTGTAGAACTTGGGCCAGACAGCAATGACTAGTTAGTCTTCTGGCAAGCTCTTTGGAATCTGATTTGATTCTTGGTCCATTCAATTAGATGTGGGACATATTCCCAGATGTATATCATGTGTAGGTATAACAAGGCTCGGCTGATTTTCATTTCGTAGCTGCCTGTTGACATGTAAAATATCTTATGGATTGACGACACTATAGTGTGAGCCGGACTTAATAAACAGCCACTTAAAAACTTTTCTTATTTTGTTGACCATCCATAGAGGAGTTTTATATTTATGAGGAGAGAAGTGACTGTCAGAAGAGGCTGTAAAACACAGCAAATGAATCCACCCAGGGCTGTCTGGAGCACAGCTTGTGACTGAACGGAAAGAAATTATGTACTAAAGTTGTCACATAACAAGGGCACAGTTCCAAGGAAGGCGAAAGAAGTGTCAATGCAAAACATTTTCCTTCCTGAGAAAAAAAAAAATCATGTAATTTAATGAGATTTTGCTCAGCACAACGTATCCCATCGCCTGGCTGGAATCGACATCCATTTTATTCATTTCAACCTTTCATGTTTATAGGGGGCCGATTTAGCAACTTTTGAGTTTGAGTTTTTGCCGGATTTTTAATTTTATTTGCACTAAACTCACAAGCAAGAATTATAACTTCATATCAGGTTAAACTAAAAAAAAAACCTGAATGTAAAACGTTATCTAAAAGCTCCCAAGGTCATGCAGAAGTCAATGAGAGTTGTCCTAGGCAAAATGTAAACTATTTATTCAATTCAGATGTTTTTGTTGCTCTTCTAAACTCAAATTTTTTGATTTTCTCTAACAATTTTATTTATTCGAGTTTTTTATATTCAGATTTTGTCAGAAATAAGGTAACTCATGTTTTTTTAAAATTTTATCTGAAGTAGATAAAAACCTCTAAAATGACACAAATCTGAATTTTTGATTTGAAATAAGGCCCTTAGTGTGATCTGCCAGACCAGAAGATTCAAAAAACCTTGAAGGCCTTTTTTAAAGCACTATCCCAAAAAACATCAGCCACATGATGATCCATTGGGGAATAAATAAATACAGATAACGATAATATTGTTAATATTGTTTGGCCTTTTATTATTATTAATAATAATAATAATAATAATAATAATAATAATAATAATAATAATAATAATAATAATAATTATAATAATAATAATTATAATAATAATTATTATTATTATTATTATTATAATTGTGGGATAAACTGTACTTCACTTCCCACAATACACTGCATGGGTTTGGCATATTATTATTTATAATTGTGGGTTAAAGGAACAGTCCAGTGTAAAAATAAAAACTGGGTAAATAGATAGGCTGTGCAAAATAAAAAATGTATCTAATATAGTTAGTTATCCGAAAATGTAATGTACAAAGACTGGAGTGACTGGATGTCTAACATAATAGCCAGAACACTACTTCCTGGTTTCTCTCTTGGTTTCCACTGATTGGTTAGCAGGCAGTAACCAATCAGAGCCTTGGGGGGAGCCACATGAATCTGAGCTGAATGCTGAGGATCAATTGCAAACTCACTGAACAGTTACGTCCCATGTGGCCCACCTTATAGTCACTGACTAACTCAGAGTTAGAGAGCTGAAAAGCAGGAAGTAGTGTTCTGGCTATTATGTTACACATCCAGTCACTCCAGCCTTTATACATTACATTTTTGGCTAACTAACTATATTAGAAACATTTTTTATTTTGCACAGCCTATCTAATAGTTCCAACCCTGACAACTAGTTACTATTAATAAAACTTTTTTGTTTCCAAAACTCACCTGTGAATTGCAGAGACAAGTGATTTCCATACACAGGTGGCACTGAGAGGTATCTGCCAGTTCCAGCTGAATCGTAGCCCCAATAAGAAAAGTTGAGAAACTCGGCTCGGGCACAATTGCGATCTCTGTACTATCGTTGTGGACCCCTCTGAACCCCCCATGGAAAGGTGAGCATGGAAGCCACTTCAGGGTAGCAGGGGGATGAGAATCCCCCCTGGGCTGAATACGCCAGAGCAGAAATGTTATGTGTTCCATTGGCTTTCAGCAAACAATCTAAGAACCAAATCTCAGAACTGAATACAGCAGATGAATAAAACTCCCCAGAAGAACAGGGAAGGAAAATGGAAGAGATGAGATATTGTGGAAGCCAGGAAACAGATCACAACAGGATTATGTAGAAGCCGCTCAGATATAAAAATAACACTGAATACAACACAGAGAGAGCAGTCACATAAATGTAGGTGAAAACAGAGCCATTGAGCGAGGAATAGAATGGAGGGAGGTGTTTTCAACAAAAGCCGATTTAATCTACTTTAAATAAAGGTTATTCAGCGACCCAGCATGTAAACAGTTAGACGAGCCACATAGAGAGTTGTATCATTCTTTATCATTTGAGAAAGCAAACTACCATGTCTTTCCAAATAATACTCATTGGCAACTTCCAACTGTGTAACAATTTCCCTTCAAGTCTTTTTTTTTTTCCAAATAGGCCTTAAAGAATATAAGGTCTTTCATGAGATTTAGATTTCAGATTTAATGCAACATGATTTCCTTTATTATGAAACCAGATGGCTCATCTGCGACTTTTATGTCTATTTAAGATACAGAGAAATGTCGCCGTGTTCCCAGATATTTAACAAATGATCACAGCTGCTTCTGTAATGCTAACGTGGGTGGTTTACTGTCTAGGTGAGTTTCCAGGAAGATGGTTGACTGCAGCTAGGGAGCTAGGGATTTAGTTCTATGGTTTATAAAACAAAAGGTACCAGAGAACTTCATGTTTTTCTATTTGTTTCCTTATTTTATAGGAACAACTTGCTTGAAAGAAGATAATGTAAATAATGTCTCATTATAACCTAATCACTGGGGCCCAGAACCGGCCTAACCTGGAGGACGGAGAGCAGTTTGGGGCTCCAGTCCTTAAGAAGGATATTAACGAGCTAGGGAGATTGAGGAGATGTGCAACTAAACGGCACAAAGAGGAAGTAAAGTCTAAAATAGAATAAGGCTAGAAATGCTGTATTTTGTATACTAAACATAAACATGAACTTACTGCACCACAAGCCTAATCAAACAAATGATTTATGCTTTCAAAGTTGGCCACAGGGGGTCACCATCTTGTAACTTTGTTAAACATCTTTGCAAGACCAAGACTGTGCACATGCTCAGTGTGATCTGGGCTGCTTAGGGATCGTCATAAATGACCAAAACAGCACAAGTCAAATAATGTCTGCCAGAAGCTGATACAACAAGACTGATTAATAATCAGAATATACAGACTGTACTGGGTTCTGTGTTGTCATGTAATCTAATGTGGATTTTATAGTTTTTGTATTGTTTAATACAAACGTTCTCCAACTCTGCAGAACCAGTTTCTGCAGCAAAATAATCCTCCAAATAGAATCCCAGTTTATCTGTTTAAATCTGGCTCCATGATCTTTGTCCCTGCAGCTGGAGTTGGAAACAGTAAAGGGGATGTGAAGGCAAAAATAAAATCCAATACAAATCTCTACACAGTCGCCGACTGCTCTACAGGGAAACAAACAAAGCTGCTTGAGTTCTGCATGGCTGGGAAGTAAGGCGGGGGCTCCCCCTGCTGTTCATAAGTATGATTGTTTCCCTGCAGAGCAGTTAGGGACCGTCTGACAATTCCTATCCACAGCAGTAAATGAAGGGAGAATTTCACTGCATACAGTCAGGTTTCTTATAAAAACGGTACAAATTTTTTAATTAAAGTATATTGGAGATAGGGTTCTTTTTTATTAAAGAAAGTAAAAAATGGGATGTGTCTCCAAATCCTGCTAAGTGGGTAATAGTCATTGTTAAATGAATCCTCAACAGATATAAAGTGAATAGTCCATCCAAAAGGGAGGGAAGGTGAAGTTCCGCAACAAAGTGTCCACCATGTGGAACAAAGTCATTTCCATTATATACAGATAAAACATACTAAAAAGTCAAACTTGAACTCAGGTACTGCCCTTCAAAAACACAGAGAAACATATTACACTATAAATGATACATAATATATATGACTGTCATTAAAACTAGTCTTATCCTGGGTTGCCTGTTATTTGAAGGCGCCCTTTCCATTCTATTCCTGGCTAAGGCAGTCACCAATATCTGCAAGCATTTCAGGATAGCAGGCTCAATTAAGAAGAAGCCTAATAAAGAAAGAATACATTACATATAGTACTGGCCACTGCAAGAGAATCCAATTAAGATTTCGGACAGAAGGTTGAGAGGAAGTTGCCATGGCAAGCTGAGAGGACCTCTTTCCATGGTGCTAAAATACAGTTGCAGTTGGTAGTGCATTGTTTGTGGATATAACTTGTGGATACAACATCTAAGTCATGGACTATAAAAGACAGACATGTCGAGAGCTTTAGATTGAACTCAGTTCGCAGCGAGTCAAAAAAACAAAATCATGAAGATATAAGAAGTTAAGAGATTTATAAAACTGGCAGTAGACCGTCATTAAGCCACATTGTGAAGGGGGTACCACTGAGGAGATTCTTCTTATGAGCAGAATGTTAATAGTATCAAAACTTGCCCTTAAAATTGTATATTTTAGAAATCATTTGCCAGGCTGTTAATTGCAGATTCTCTTGATAATCTTGCCCCAGTGTGGAAAGTCCTGCCTCTTGGATCCAAAGTTTTTGTCACAACACTGTTGTTTCAGGGCCCGAATGCCTAGATGTTCTTATGAAACTGAGGACTGACCATACTTTTCATAGTGACATGGATGGAAGCCAACTTTGTGCTATCAGCCTAAAAGCCACTGCTGTAGACACATGGACACATGAAGAAACTTCTTCTGTCAGTCCCTAGCTTTAATGAAAATGGAGCAATATCCATCAAAATCCTTGACCCTGTAGAAAGGCTTTTTGGAGGTGGATTTCTAATACTTGCAAAATCGCTTCTGAGCTGCTGTGTCTGCTGCCTGTGGGTTCAGCTATTAATAAAAGTCAATGCTCTGTGCATCTTTTAAAGATGTTGTTTTCCAGGATCTCAATATGCATCATCACGTCTTATCTTGCACACACTAGAAGAGGCCTGCCCCTAGGAAATGTAAAATTCCTATTAGCGATTCTTGGCATGCCTGCTTCTGACCTGGAAGCTTTCTCCCATTTATCAGTAGGGCTTTGAAAGAATCCGGAGAAAACAGCAAAATAAAGTAATCACCGGCCAAGCAGTTAAGGCGAGTTAAGAAAATGTCCCTTCTGGCTTGATCCTCTGACAGATATTTTATGATAACTCTTAATTCTGTGTTGCATCTATCCATACATGGCTAAACGTTAAATTGTTCACAGTAGCAACATAAATCTCAGCTGATTGTGTCAGTTTAGTATTGCTCAGAGGAAAGAATTTGCCAAATTCCAAAATGATTCAGCAGAAAGCAATTTCAGCCGAGTTTCCCAAGGCCTTTTAATAGTCGCTTTTAAAAGGTTTTGCTGACTTTCAAATACTTTTTTTTGTTCCAAAGAGCACAAAAAACATCAAAGGAAACATACTGTATATACTCGAGTATAAGCCGTTCTGAGTATAAGCCGAGGTACCTAATTTTACCTCCAAAAACTGGGAAAGCTTATTGACTCGAGTATAAGCCTAGGGTGAGAAATGCAGAAGCTTCTGTTTAGTTTCAATCAAAAAATTGAGGGTTTCTGTTTCCATTGGAGGTGCCGGCGTCTCGTTTTTGGATGCCGGCGACCATTCTTGGATTCCGGTGAATATTCTTGGAGACTATTCTTGGACGCCGGCGACTATTCTTAGACGCCGGCGACCGTTTTTTCGCTTGACCCGAGTATAAGCCGAGGTAGAGTTTTTCAGCATATTTTGGGGGAATTCTGGGGTGTTTTCACAAACACAGGTAGAATTTTGCCCTGTTTAGTTATACCTAGATTGAGAAATCAGAAACAAGTGCGGGCTACTTGCAAGTTATTATACAAGACAAAAACACCAAATACAGGTATGGGATGCATTAACCAGAAACCTGGTATCCAGAATGCTCCGAATTATGGAAAGGCCATCTCCCATATATTCTGTTTTATCCAAATTTTAAAAAAAATGATTTTCTATTTCTCTGTAATAATAAAACAGTACCTTATACTTATTCAACACTAAGGGGCAGATTGATCAAGGTTCAAATTTCGAAGTAATGGGAGTTATTTTGAACGCCAATAACTTCGAAATTGGAATAAAAAAAGACAAAATTTTATTAAAAAAACATTTTTTCCCACAGGTGAATAGGCTGTATTTGAATCGTTCGAATCAAAGTAAGATTGTATTCGATCCAATTCAATTCGAAGTATTGAAAAAAAAATTGGAGTCCACCAATGGACTTCAAATAGGTTCTAGGAGGTCCCCCGTAGCCTAAAACAGCAATTCGCCAGGTTTTAGATGATGAATTGTCGCAGTCGAAGTTTTAAAGAGTCAGTACATGATTAATTTCTACATTCGAATTTTCACATTTTTTTCAAACTCAATTAGAATTTGAACTATTCCCTAGTTGAAGTACATAGCTCGAAAATTCTGATTTTTTTTACTTCAAATTTTCAATTTGAGCCTTGATAAATCTGTCCCTAAGATATAAATAATCCTTATTGGAAATAGAACCAGCCTATTGTTTTATTTCATGTTTGCATTATTTTCTAGTAGACATGGCATGAAGGTCCACTTATCCAGCAAGCCCCAGGTCCCGAGCATTCTGAATAACAGGTCCCATACCAGTAACACCAAAATAATGGACCCTCTCTAAGAGGAGTTGTTGTGAAGCACTTATTCTTGGTGCTACTTGGTTTGCATTATATTTAATGGGAAAAAAAAATGAAGGCTAAATTTGCTTATTATGGTCTGCCTGGCTGGATCAGTGGGTGTCTATGAAATTAAAAACCTATTGTGTGTGGGAATGTTTATTTATAATCCTCCACGGGGTACACAGCTCTACACAGAGTTTTTAAGAATAAATGCAGGAAATAAGTTATAAAATCTCATAAAAAGAACAGCATTAAAAATAAAGAATGAGGCAGAGATCCCTGCCCTGAAATGCTTACAGGTTAGTTGAATGATAAGCGGCATTAATCTAAAGTACCAGTCATCTGACATAGCGTATGGCCTTGTAGACATTTTTCAGAACTTGTTGCAAGCTCTTAGTGAATACTGTAAATGCCTTTATATGTTGTGCATCCATCATAAGTCTGGCTTTTTACTTGATTAATGTCATGTATTTATGAAGCTTCAACATATTCCCAGTTGTACTAAACAATACAGAACAATGCAAAATGGATGTTACCGTTATTTTATACATTATACATTTAGTTAGGGCAACAATAGCTCCATGACTTTCATGGTGCCTCTCCCACTCTTTACCACTGTTACCCTGATCCTTTTACTGTCTGCCCTAATTAGCAGAGAACCTACAGAAGTAACTTTCTTAATAGTCTTCCAATCTCTAATTGCTACAGTAAACTATGAGTTACAACATTTGCTTCTAGTTGACCCTACTAGGCATATCTGTCCTGCAACTCCAAATTCTCAACGTAGCTTCTAGTTGTTCCATCTCGGCTGTTTTTTCCTTTTATCCAGAGACATTCCCTTAGATAATTACACATATACTGTACACCATACAACCTCCATCTAGAGCAGGAGTTCCCAACATTTTTACTTGTGAGCCACAAATGTAAAGAGTAACGCAACCATAAAACCTATTCCTGGGGGTACCAAATAGGGCTGTGATTGGCTATTAGGTAGCCCCTATGTAAACTGACAGACTACAGAAAACTCTGTTTGACCGTACACCTGGTTTTTATACAACCAAAACTTGCCTCCAAGCCTGGAATTCAAAACTAGGCACCAGCTTTGAGGCCACTGGGAGCAACATCCAAGGTGTTGGAGAGCAACATGTTGTCAAAAGCCACTGGTTGGGGATCACTGATCTAGAGGCTAAAAAGAAGCACATTATGAAACAAATTTCTCACTAACTGAGCAACAGACTCTTTACCATTTGAATAGTACCATATAACATACTATTTTTTAAACACAATTGGGCTCATTTATAAACACTGGGCAAATTTAGCCATGGGCAGTAACCCATGGCAACCAATCAGATTGCAGCATTCATTGTCCTACTTGCACCTGGCTTCAAAAAGATAATCACTGATTGGTTGCTATAGGTAACTGCCCATGGCCAAATTTGCCCAATGTTAATAAATTATCCTCAATGAACATTAAGATCAGTCCCGTTGTTTGCCAGTGTGCCAAGCAGCTTGATAATAAAACATAGACTGGGTATTTCTACAACAACAAGAGGGTGATTTATCAAGGTTTGAATTAGAATTTTTACAACTAATCTAATTTTTTCCACAAAAACTCACAAATTCAAATTATATTTACAAAAACTTGAATGTAAAAAAATCAGCATCTAAAAGCTGGCGAGGTCCTGTAGAAGTTAGCGGGAGTTGTCAGGCAAAATTAAAGTCATTTTTTAAAATCAAAATTAAAATTTGTGCTTTTTAAGCCTATTTCTTGAGAAATTTAGGTATTTGAGTTTTTTTCCCACAGTTGTATTCAATCAAGTTTCTTTTTACATAAATTAGCAAACATTCTAGTTTTTTTTTAAAATTGTGAATTTTTTCAAAGAAGAAAAATCCTCACAAATTAGAATTTTGATAAATAGGCTTCATTTAGACAAGAAAAACAATAGGGTAACTGCTTCTAGCTCAGTTACTTGGGATTAAGTCCACTCTTCAACAATTTCTGACATCTAGCTGAATACTTTTCACTTTGTTAGAATAATAGACTGATTTCTCAATATGGTAGGGGCCCATCACCCATTGGTAAGTTCTTTGACCCTGCCTCTCATTTCTATTCATAGCTTATTCAATGGGTAGGCAGTTATTACATCCTTTTTTTTGTTTTCAATAATTTTATTGAGTTTATTACATCCTTTTGAATGAAATCATTTACATGAGCCTCAACCCCATCAAACCTGCTCAGGGGTATGTAGAATAAAGTAACCCATATAGCCTTGATATTAAAGGGGAACTCCACAGAAACATAACTTAAGCTTTTTGAAAAGTAAACATACAGATGGCGCTGTGTGATATTGCAGTCACTGTTATTCTTTCATATAACCAACAGAGGGCGCACTGTTATTCTTTCATATAGCAAATCATAATACTATGAGTGTGTGCCGGCATATTGCAGTCTCTCCCCAAGTGAACTGTTGGTATAGGAATGATTAAAAGTGACTGCAATCTCAGCTATTCGGGTCGGGTACTGCTGACCCGAGTATAAGCCGAGGTAGACCCCCCCAGCGATCAACTGGACTTCTTTGCAAAGTTGATGGTGACAGAGAATTGCCAAACGGATTACTGTGTGCATTGTCCCACTGTCCCACTACCATGTGCAGAGGGTGCTGTTTGATATTGCCATCACTGTTAATCTTTCGTATAACCAACAGAGGGCGCTGTGTGATATTGCCATCACTGTTAATCTTTCATATAACCAACAGAGGGCGCTGTGTGATATTGCAGTCACTGTTAATCTTTCATATAACCAACAGAGGGCACTGTGTGATATTGCAGTCACTGTTATTCTTTCATATAACCAACAGAGGGCACTGTGTGATATTGCAGTCACTGTTATTCTTTCATATAACCAACAGAGGGCACTGTGTGATATTGCAGTCACTGTTATTCTTCCATATAACCAACAGATGGCGCTGTGTGATATTGCAGTCAATGTTATTCTTTCATATAACCAACAGAGGGTGCTGTGTGATATTGCAGTCACTGTTATTCTTTCATATAACCAACAGAGGGTGCACTGTTATTCTTTCATATAACCAACAGAGGGTGCTGTGTGATATTGCAGTCACTGTTAATCTTTCATATAACCAACAGAGGGCGCTGTGTGATATTGCAGTCACTGTTATTCTTTCATATAACCAACAGAGGGCGCTGTGTGATATTGCAGTCACTGTTAATCTTTCATATAACCAACAGAGGGCGCCCTGTTATTCTTTCATATAACCAACAGAGGGTGCTGTGTGATATTGCAGTCACTGTTATTCTTTCATATAACCAACAGAGGGCGCACTGTTATTCTTTCATATAACCAACAGAGGGCATTGTGGGATATTGCAGTCTCTCCCCAAGTGAACTGTTGGTATAGGAATGATTAAAAGTGACTGCAATCTCAGCTATTCGGGTCGGGTACCGCTGAACCGAGTATAAGCCGAGGTAGACTTTTTCAGCACATTTTGGATGCTGAAAAACTCGGCTTATACTCGGGTATATACGGTACTTCTACTTACTATATTTTTCCATTATTAAGCATTTTTTCTCCATAACGAAATAGGGAATGACCATGAAATATGCTAAATGGTTAGAAGCAAGAGGGCCCACTGACACCTGGGCCCACCGGGAGTTTTCCTGGTATCCCTGTGGGCCAGTCCGCCACTGGATGAGGGCTTACCAGGGACCTATAAAGAGACATAATTATGTTTTCATCCCTTGAGTTAATGCCCTTTTTTATACAAGAACTTTATTTTCTTTAGTAGCCACAGCATGACACTGCCCAACTTGTTATCTACAAAAACCCCAAGATCCTTCTCATTTAATGAAACTCCCAACACACTGCCATTTAGTGTATAACTTGCATTTATATTATTTTTGCCAAAGTGCATAACCTGCATTTATCAACATTGAACCTCATTTTACAGTTTGCTGCCCAGTTTTCCAGTTTAGACAAATCACTGTGCAAAGTGGCAGCATCCTGCATGGAACCTATAGTTCTGCACAATTTAGTCTCATCTGCACAAATAGAAACAGTACTTTCAATGGCACCTCCAGGTCATTAATAAACAAGTTGAAAAGCAAGGGACCTAGTACAGAGCCCTGCGGTACTCCACTAACAACACTGGTCCAATTAGAAAAGGTTCCACTTACCACCACTCTTTGTAGTCTATCTTTTAGCCAGTTCCCTATCCAGGTACAAATACTATGTTCCAGGCCAACATTCCTTAATTTAACCAGTAACCTTCTGCGTGGCACTGTAACAAATGCTTTAGCAAAGTCTAAGTAAATCACATCCACTGCCATCCCAGAATCGAGGTCTCTACTTACATTCTCATAAAAAGAAATTAAGTTAGTCTGACAAGATCTATTACACATAAAACCATGCCGGCACACACTCATAGTATTATGATTTGCTATAAAGTCCAGTATCTTATCCTTTATTAACCCTTCAAAAAGCTTTCCTACCACTGACGTCAGACTAACTGGCCTATAGTTTTGAGGCCGAGAACGGGATCCTTTTTTGAATAGAGGCACCACATTAGCAATTCGCCAGTCTCTCTGCACTATGCCAGACCTCAACGAATCCTGAAAAATTAAGTAAAGAGGTTTGGCAATCACAGACTAAGCTCGCTAAGTACCCTGGGATGAATACCATCTGGCCCCGGACCTTTGTTTATCTTAACATGTTCTTGTCTCTTTTGAATTTCCTCATGTGTGAACCATGCATCATTAGTTGTATTGCTAGAATTGGGACTATTAAGAAGGAAACCTTCATTAACTGGTTCCTCATTTGTGTAGACAGACGAAAAATATGAATTCAGAATCTGCGCTTTTATTTTGTTTTCATCAACCAGCTAACCCCCCCTCTGATACTAAAGGTCCCACCCCTTCCTGCTTCATTTTTTTTACTATTAACATATTTAAAAAATTATTTGGGATTCTTTTTACTGCTTGCTGCAATATCCTTTTCTATATCAATTTTAGCTTGCCTTATAGCTTCTTTGCATGATTTATTGGCCTCCTTGTACCTTATAAATGATTCGGGAGAATTTGTCCCGATTTGCTTTGTGAATTTTTTGACGCCTGCATAAATTCTGACACTCATTTGAATTTTGACGCAGGCGTTAAAGTAAATGGACGTCCAACTTTTCTGACGGGCGTCCAAAATTTTCACGGCGGTTTATTCCTCAGCACCGGAACACGGGAATTCACCGCAAATTCATGCCAGCCAAATTTATTCGCTGATCACTATCCATTACCAATTTACATCTTTTACTATTTATGGCTGACCTGCAAATGTTGCCAGTTGCAGTTCAGCTGCCAATTTGCGAAAAACAAGATTAAGGGGCAGATTTATCATGGGTCAAAGTGTATTTGAGGGGAATTCAAATAATTGTTTGGATACTTCGACCATCGAATAGGATACTACGACTTTGATTCGAAGTAAAATACTTCAAATATTCGACCAAATAATAAAGTACTGTCTCTTTAAAAAAAAACTATTTCAATACTTCGCCAAATTAAACCTACCGAACTGCTATGTTAGCCTATGGGGACCTTCTCGAACATTTTAGGAAGTCAAAGTAAAATCATTCGTTCGATCGCTGAAATCCTTCGAAACGTTCGATTCGAAGGATTTAATCGTTCGATCAAATGATTTTACTTCGACTGCAGGATAGCCAAATTTGATGGGAAAAAACTTCGACTTCGATATTCGAAGTCAAAGTATTTTAATTCGAAGTTGAAGTATTTTAATTCGATGGTTGAATTTCAAAGTATTTTTAACTTTGAAATTCGACCTTTGATAAATCTGCCCCTAAATCTCCTCATACAAAGACTAAGGAACTTTTAACCTTTAGACCTTTAACAGCAGAGGGGGTGAATTATTTTTATATATACCAGAGATTTTTTATTGGCTCACTACATAAATACATTTAAAGCTACTTAATTTGACAATACTAAATCAGTTTGCCACCTAATCACACCGATATTTTCTTGCAGTAGAATAAACGCAGATGCTAATAAAGACGAGGAGAATTAGCACCAGGGTTCGTTTCACTGAACTTTATGATACATTAAATCTTTTCAAAGGAATATTAATATCTGAAAGAAAAACGTCCCCAGAAACACAACCCGCCATTTGTATTCAGATACAGAGGTAGCGATGGCTTTCAATTTATAAATATACTTAAAAATGCTTCTGCTTCTGGCAATGCTTGACAGCGACTTCACATTTCATAATATCCATGAGATAAATATAAGTTTCCTTTCTCCGAAAACACGCAATAAGTTTAAACTTTGCTCTTGACGGAGCACATAAATATCAATCCACACCAAGTAGCGCCAGGGGACTTCACAACTTTAATAGGCTCATTAATTCCAAAGCTGAAATGAGGGAGTTTGCGAATAGATCTGACATTGTTAAGTCAAGTAGGAGAATGTTTTTTTTTCCATTGCAGTTCAATGATATTGTTTTCATTGTGTTACTTGATGTACAATGATCCCCAATCTAAACAGCTTGTGAATATCATGAGACACTTTTATTTTGCTGATTTGCAAAACTGCTGGTGCTAATAAAGTACAGGTGTGGGATCCCTTATCCAGAAATCTGTTATCCAGAAAACTCTGAATTACAGGAAGGATATCTTCCACAGAGCCCATTTTAGCCAAATACTGTAATTCTAATATTTATAAATGATTTCCTTTTTCTCTGTCATAATAAAACCGTAAACCAAGTTAAATGAATCCATATTGGTGGCAAAACAATCCTACTGGGTTTATTTTAGGAGATTATTTATCAAAAATACTCCGCCCAAATCCGGACTGATTTTTTCCGCTTATTCATCAATACATTTTCCTGAAAATTTAAAAACTCAATAAAAATCGTAACAAAATCGAATCATACAAATTTTTCTGATTTAACGCCCGAAACCTCAGAAAAAAAAAATCTTCCGATTATTGCATAAAACCCAGCGCATATCAGGAAATTTTCAGGACTTCTCCCATGAACTCGGCAGGTCTGTGATGGAGTTTTTTTCCACTAAAAATTCGGTTTTTATAGTAAAAAAAAAGAATCAAATTTTTTGAGTTTTTGGGATTCAGACTTTAATAAATAACCCCTAAGTGTTTTAAATAGTTTTTAGCAGACTTGAGATATCGATATTTTTCCTTTCCCGGCAACACCCAGGTTTCAAGCATATCGGATAGAAAATCCTACACCCGTATAATATTTTAGACAGATACACATAAATACACATATCATATTTTACTCTTTTTTTACCTTTCGTAATGATCCTTGTTGGTGATTTAGAAGATGGGTTGGTAGGATGTCCTGAGGAAACGAGATCAAAGCAGGTCCTATCCAACATATTATTGAGAGATACGAGACTCACAGCCTTACCAGGCCTTACTGACAATGCACAGAAATTTCTATAGAACACTGAAGATTTGGATAGACCGTGGGACTATAGGAACTCACTCATGGTGATAAAGGTCCATGGACATCACCATAACATCTTCAGCTCACAAAAGAGTTTTGGGTACCATCTGCAAAGGTTATGAGGAAAACATCATGTGACACTTCCTTCTTGGACTCTTTCACTGCACTCTTTGATGGCAGATACTGCTTTATGTTTTATGTTTTCGGATTTGTGCCTGACAACACTGGGCTTTATGAAGGGGTTTTGTTGAGCTTTTTGCCTGTAGGTCTCTCCTTGAGAGACCTACAGCCACATGTTGCATGTCCTGGAGATAGTACTACAGTACTATTATGTAATATATGAATATTTGTGAGGAAATTCAGAGTTCCATGTCAGGTACAGGTATGGGGCCTGCTATCTAGAATACTCTGGACCTGGGGTTTTCCGTAATTTGGATCTCAATACCTTTAGTCTACAAAAAATCATATAAACATAAATTAAAACCTATAGGATTGATTTGCCTCTCATAAGGATTAATTATATCTTAGTTGGGATAAAGTACAATGTACTGTTTTCTTATAGAACTGGAAAGAGCGAATTCCAACGCAAGTCCCTTTAATGGTTTAACTCGCAACTCACTGTGGGGCAAAAGTGAAGGAGTGCAGCTGCAATTGAAGCTGTAAATGACCACTGCTATTTATTATTTTATTATCAATTTCAATAGCTCTCAGAAGCAAAACAGAAAGGATTTCACAAACGATATTTTCTCTGTAATAATAAAATAGTGCCTTGTACATGATCCAAACTAAGCCTATTTGATTTATTTATGGGCAAATTTATCAAGGGTCGAATTTCAAGGTGATGGGAGTTTTTGTAAACTCCCATCTCCTCGAAATTTTAATAAAAAAGACCAACCGGATTTTGAATCGAAGTATTTTCAAAAAAAAAAAAAAAACTTACCAAATGACTCCAAATAGGTTCTAGGAGGTCCCCCATAGGCTAAAACTGCAATTCGGCAGATTTTAGATGTAAATAGTGAATAGTCAAAGTCAAATTTTTAAAGATTTTTATTTTAATGATAAATTTCGATTTCTAATCTTTTTCAAATGCTATTCGAATTTGGCTTATTCCCTAGTCGAAGTACACTAAAATGACCTCAAAATTCTAATTTAAAACTTAAAATTTTCACTTCGACCCTTCATAAATCTGCCCCTTAGGGGCAAAATTCAATTTCAAAAAGACCAACCGAAATTAAATCTAAGGGTTTTTTCGGCTGAATAGGTCCATTTTTGATTGAATAGGTCAGTTTTTGACCGAATCGTACAAATAGAAGTGATAGCGCATTCAAAATGTACGATTCAAAGTTTTTCCCCAAAAAAAACTTTGATTTTTCAAAGTCCCCCAATTGACTCCAAATAGGTTCTAGGAGGTCCCCCATAGGCAAAAACAGCAGTTTGGCAGGTTTTAAATAGGCAAATGGTAGAAGTCGAATTTTTAAAGAGACAGTACATTATAAATTTCAAAATTCGAATTTTCAAACTCAAATCAAATTTGGACTATTCTCTAGTCGAAGTACACAAAAATTAGTTCAAAATTAGAATTTTTTCAAGCAGAATTTTCACTTTGACCTTTGATATATCTGCCCCTTAATGTTTATATGATCTTCTAATAGATTTAAGGTATTAAGATCCAAATTACAGAAAGATCCGTTATACGGAAAACCCCAGGTCCCGAGCATTCTGGATAACAGGTCCCATACCTGTACCCAAAAATGACATAAAGAAGCTTAAAAAAATTAAAAAATCAAAAACACATCAAAAAAGGCTATACGATTGTGCTGAACATCAGGGTCAATTCGAGCCTGAAAACATTGCATTTTCATGTGAAAAAACCAAAGGCATTTAAAGTTATTTTCTTTCAGAAAACAAGATAAACGATTTCATACATTACATTTCATACATTACTGCTCCTGCCAGCATTGCTCCAAGCGTCACAATTAGGCACTTCTTACATAGATATCAGCAGGTTCATTACTTTTTATCTTCAGCATTTATTGATTTTTTTCCCTTTCCCGCGAGGGCCACACGTTGGGTTAATTGTGATACGTGATAGAATATTTCTAGTGAGTTGATTTCCCCAAGTAATTTGCAGATCGCTGGTTCTATTCATCGTTCAGTCACATAGAACAGGAACGCCAACAAGGGCAGATTGAAATGTTTCTAAGCACTTTACAGCGGGTGCCGGATTGCAAGAGATTCAGCCCCGATGACTCCAAGAAAAACAATAAGAAATGTTAAGTGTTATGTATCTAAATGGATTTTTCAATATACAACAAGGTTTGTCAAATGGGAATATTTGCTCAAACCAATGATTGCAAGATTTAAACAGGATGGATCTAGTTTAATAAGTACTTGTTTTTTTCAAAACACATCAGTTAATAGTGCTGCTTCAGCAGAATTCTGCACTGAAATCCGTTTTTCAAAAGAGCAAACTGATGTTTTTATATTTAATTTTGAAATCTGACATGGGGCTAGACATATTGTCCGTTTCCCAGCTGCCCCCAGTCATGTGACTTGTGCTCTGATAAACTTCAGTCACTCTTTATTATTATTATTATTATTAACATGTATTTATATAGCGCCAACATATTGTGATATAACCCCCTCCCAGCAGCCTAACAACAGAACAATAGGAAGGTAACCAGATAGCAGCTCCCTAGCACAAGATAACAGCTGCCTGGTAGATCTAAGAACAACACTCAGTAGTAAAATCCAGGTCCAACTGAGACTCATTCAGTTACATTGAATAGGAGAAACAACAGCCTGCCAGAAAGCAGTTCCATCCTAAAGTGCTGGCTCTTATCTAAATGAGCCCATTTATGTTTACACGACTGAATGGGGGAATATTGCCTGACCCACTGCCTTATAAATATGTATACAAGAGATTGCATTTAGCACATTCCAAATCAGTAGAGACAGTTTGAATAAAATTCAAGTATTTTTAGTTTTATAAAAAGTTTTTAGATCTCATCACTACAATATTGGAACACGGGCATGACTTCTGAGGGGGTTTGACTTTGAAAGCAGCGAGAGTAAGCTGTGAGACTTTTTCTGAGACTTTTTGTATGTGCCTCCACTTTTCTAACTGAAATGTTTCCCCCTGCAGATTCACAGCTGTCTCTCTCTCTCTGGCCTGTCACTCCACAGGCTGGAACTCCTTCTGGCTGCTTCCTCTTCCTGTCCCTGGCTCATTCTCCTTCCTCTTCCTGTCCCTGGCTCATTCCCCTTCCTCTTCCTGTCCCTGGCTCATTCTCCTTCCTCTTCCTGTCCATGGCTCATTGCCAGGTGTAGATTTGCCAGGACAACACTAATTCACTGAAATCCAAAGTTGCGACCAGGGCATCGAACGCTGGTGAATTATCGCTAGATAATTACTGCGGCAAGCAAAGCGAAGTTACGTTAGCGTTGTCTAATTTGCATAGGGCGGGAAGTTAAAGTTGAATGAACATATATGTTGCAGCAAAATACATTACACTACACAAGCCCAGGGAACTTTAATAAAATAAAATAAAGTTGTTATATTGCCCTACACATGAGCCCAGTGTATAGTTTATGTGCCATATGTTAGGAAATGTAGGGGGGAAGCTGGGTTACCCAGAAAAAATTAACAATCTATTGCAGCCTATCACCCTGAAAAATTAAAAGGTGCCAGCGTTTTTTGGTACTTAGTAAAATGTTCAACTATTCTTTGAGGAACTCCTATCTACTCCATTGCACTTCGCCTGGTATGAGGTGGCGAAGGCAAGTCTGGCGCAAGAGGTAACGTTCATTAAAATCCGCATCTTTGTGAATTTGTGTAGTTATATCCATTCGCCAGAGCGAAACTTCGCCAGACGTAAGAGAGCAAATTACCGGTAGAGTCTATCTCCTTCGCTAGCGAAGTTACACCTGCGCCCATTAGCGAATCGGCAAAGTAACGAAATGACGTCACGCTTGCAAATTTTCACTAACGTTAGTCACTTCGCCATTTAGTAAATCTGCCCCAATGGGAGAGGTCCCTATACTATTTGGAAGTTTCTGTGGTCTGCACTGGAATTAGCCCAAAAATTCAGCTATTTCTGAGTTTTTGGGCAAAAATCAGAAAAATTCTGGCTTTTCGGGAACAAGCCCGAAAAAATTTAACAATCTGGGAAAAAATCCACAAAAAACATACAATTTGGATTTTTGCTTGATTTGTTCATGTTTGTCCCCGAGGGGGTCCAATTGTGGATTCTAATATGGTCTGAATTTTTTCATTAAAATAATCTCAAAAATTCAGATTTTGATAAATAAGGCCCCCATTATTTAAATGTTTTTTTATTTATTGGCCAGACTACTGCTCGGATTTCAGAAGGCTGCAAACTGAACAGAAAGTTGAAAAACCAAACTGTTCCGGTCAAAACTGAACAGGTCATAACCCTAAAGAGGACAAAGTTCTTTCCATGGTTAAAAAGTACGTGCATGGGCATTTTAACCAAATTAGGAGCTGCTTTTTAGTTGAATATATACAATCATCTTATTTACCAGTATTATGGGCGCAATTCATTTTAAAAAGATAATAAATTTGTGTATCTGGATCACATTTTGCAGATGATATTGCTGAGCAGACACCTTCAGGGGCCACTCAAGGACAACATTAAAATTCAGGGGAAAGAGGTGAATTGGGCTTGTGCCTGTTTATTTGGATTCATTGAATACTTAAACAAGAGAAACAACTTGACTTTAGCATTAATGCTGAATAAATAAGGCCGCACTTCAACTGGGATATTTCACAGTTTCAGTTTTCAGAAGGAAACAAAAAAGTCCTAGTTTTACTGCCAAGCTATTTGCAACCTCTGCAGATTTCAGATACATTTGCCATAACTCTTCATGGATATTGCAATGTTATTCTTATTTTGTTTTCCATTTCCCTTCCCGTAATGGGCACTTTTAAAGATTAGAGTTTTTCAAGGGAGATAGGCGTCAAATTAGCTCAATAAAAAAAAATGTGCATTTTCTTCAACTATTGGAAGAGGGACAGCCGGGGACGTGCGATTATTAGAGGGTTATTTACTAAACTCTGAATTTATCTCATATTTTATTAAAAAAAAAGCCCACAAGCAAACTACCATGCCCGATTTGACCTTATTTATTAATAAAAAAATCCTCAAATTAATTGGTTCGGGAAAAACCTGATAAAATCGAGCGAAAACCCGAACCTTCTGATTTTTTCAGACTTTTTTCCCGAATCTCTCGATTTTTTTCAGGTTTTTGCCCAAAAACCCCTTATTTCTCCGATTTTCGGGCTAAACTCAGCGCAAACCACGATATCTTGGTGCCTCTCCCATTGACTTATACAGAACTTCGGCAGGTCTGAGATGGCGAATTTTCAGATTCTAACTTTTTGCAGCATCGGGGTATAATAAATCTCAAAAAATGCAAGTTTTTTTTTTCCAGCAAAAAATATCAATTTTTGTCCCCAAAAGTCCAACCAACCAGATAAATTTCGAGATTTAGTAAATAACCCCCTTACTTGCAGGAAGGAAGCTGAATGTAAGAATCTGATTATGAATCCCACTTCTGCAAACTATGTCTCAAGCAGTATTCTGTATCTTAGCTTCGGAATAACGTCTGTTTTTTAAAGGAACAGTTCAGTGTAGAAATAAAAACTGGGTAAATAGATAGGCTGTGCAAAATAAAAATATAGTTAGTTAGGCAAAAATGTAATGTATAAAGACTGGAGTGACTGGATGTGTAACATAATAGCCAGAACACTACTTCCTGCTTTTCAGCTCTCTAACTCTCTAACTAATGGGGCTGTACTCACACAGGCACGTGTAGGTGCCGAACGCAGGAAAAATGCAGCATGTTGCGTCTCAACCTGCGTTCGGCGCCTACACGCGCCTGTGTGAGTACAGCCCCATTGGAAAAAACGTAATGCGTCTATTCCTGTGCTCCCCTGCGGCTGTACGCAGAAAAACGGAACGCAGGGGAGCGCAGCTACAACCACTTGTCAGTAAGAGCCCTAAAGGTACTTTCTGCAATGGAACAAGATTTAATTAGAGAGGGGGAAGAAAGATAAAACTAGGTTGTTAAAAAGCAAATGGAATTATAAGGCGCAAGTGACCTTTGCAACTTAAGAAACACTTTAAGGTAATTAAATGTGACAAAAGGAAATAAAAGATTATTAGGTTTCTGAAAGTGAGAGAAATTTGCAAAAATAGACTTTAACACCCCGTGTGACTAATGCTGACAGATTTCTCAGCTGTTACATAACAGATTCAGAGCTAACATGTATATACTGCGTAATGCTCCACAAAGCCCTATATTTGACTCATCTTTATGTATATATTTAGGGGCAGATTTATCAAGGGTCGAAGTGAATTAGAGGGAATTTTCGAAGTAAAAAAAATTCGAAATTTGAAGTAATTTTTTGGATACTGCGACCATCGAATTGGATACTACGACTTCGATTTGAAGTAAAATCGTTAGAATATTCAACCATTCGATAATCGAAGTACTGTCTCTTTAAAAAAACTTCGACTTCAATACTTCGCCAAATTAAACCTGCCGAAGTGCTATGTTAGCCTATGGGGACCTTCTAGAGCATTTTTCTAAGTTTTTAAAAGTCGAAGTAAAATCGCTCGATCAATCGCTTCGAAGGATTTAATCGTTCGATCGCAGGATACCCGAATTCGAAGAAAAAAAACTTTGACTTCGATATTCGATATCAAAGTATTTCAATTCGATGGTCAAATGTCGAAGAATTTTTATCTTCGAAATTCGACCCTTGATAAATCTGCCCCTTAATGTGCCATTATCATAAACATGCATTTATTTCTGGATACTGTTTCTGCATGGATAGAGAATGGAAACGATATGGCCAAATGTATCAGGATCGATGTTGCCCAACATCTCATACCCAAAACTATAGGTTTAATATGAAGTTAATCCCTGTGATGCTATGAGCGCCTCTGTTCTTCTGAGAATTAGTGAAAAATTCGTCGAATTTCCCTCAAAATTCGCGAAATTGTAAATTTTCACGAAAAAATCGTGAAATTCAGACATTTGCAAGAAAAAATCTTGAAAATCTGAAATTTTCAAGAAAATTTGTGAAAATCGGAAATTGACATCTGCGTCCAAGCTGACACTGGCGTTAAAGTCAATAGGCATCCGAATAGTGTTGACACATGCCAGTTTTGATGCGAGTGACTTTTTGGACTTCATCCAAAAAACATTTGATGATTCACAAATTCGCAGTGAATTCGTGCCAGGTGAATTTATTCGGCCATTGTTGGATGGAATTTGCTTCCATTTTAATGTAAGAGGTTGGGTTTTGTGCAGACTAATCAAGTTCTTCCACTCTCATCTCAGCCACACATTCTGTATGAAACACAGAATTGTTGAGAATGTTGTTGAAGCCAGTACTAAACAATAATAACAAATATTAGAACTAGGAGTGTCATACTTAATATACTAAGATTAATGTGTCACACTAAAGTTTCAGCATCTCTATAACAGAAAAGATTCAGGAATTTGAAGTTGGCACAGGAGCTCACCATCTTGGATTTTGTTAGGAGTGTCAGTGACACTGCACATGATCAGTGTGATCTGGATGGCTGCTGAAAAGCATCAAGCCGAAAATGTGCTTTTCCGGTCGTAGAAGCTAATGGTACAGGGTTGATCAGGGCCGCCATCAGGGGGGCACATTAGGTACAAGTGTACTGGGCCCAGGCATAAGGGGGCAGTGAGGCAAAATGTGCCGTATCTTCGACAGTCCTGAACCACCGAAAAGCCGAAGTCACAAAAAGTCACGGAAAGATCCAAACTTGAAGTCCTGAAGCCACGAGTTCAGTTCATATGTCCACCTTATTGGGGAGAGATCAGCTCTCTTGTACAGGAAAAGACTCAATAAAATAGTAAAAAAAACCTGTGACTTTTTCGGATTTGATGCCTGAAACCACAAAATCTTTGGATTATTGAACAGCACCCAGCACAGATCAGGATCTTCAAAATGTCAAAGGGACATCTGCCATTGACTACTACATGAACTCGGCAGGTCTGAGATGGAGTACTTTTTTATTCAGACTTTTAACACCATTGGGGTTGAATACATCTTTAACAATTTTAGGAGTTTTTTTCCTACAAAAAAATGGTGTTTTCCCTTAAAAAGTCAGACCAGAAAAAATCTGACTTTAAAGGGATTCTGTCACCATTTTTATGATGTCGTTTTTATTTCTAAATTACATTGTTTACACTTCAAATAATTCACTCTACAATATGAAATTTCATTCCTGTGTATTTTTTAGTTGTAATATTGGTGTGTAGCTGAATCTCAGGTCATTTTGCCTGGTCATGTGATTTCAGAAAGAGCCAGGACTTTAGGATGGAACTGCTTTCTGACAGGCTGTTGTTTCTCCTACTCAATGTAACTGAATGTGTCTCAGTGGGACCTGGATTTTACTATTGAGTGTTGTTCTTAGATCTACCAGGCAGCTGTTATCTTGTGTTAGGGAGCTGCTATCTGGTTACCTTCCCATTGTTCTGTTGTTAGGCCGCTGGGGGGGGGGGAAGGATGAGAAATCACTCCAACTTGCAGTACAGCAGTAAAGAGTGACTGAAGTTTATCAGCGCACAAGTCACATGACTGGGGGCAGCTGGGAAACTGACAAAATGTCTAGCCCCATGTTAGATTTCATAATTAAATATAAAAAAATCTGTTTGCTCTTTTGAAAAACAAATTTCAGTGCAGAATTCTGCTGGAGCAGCAATATTAACTGATGCATTGCACGGATATATATATATGGATGCAATGCCCCTAAATAATCACGATCAGAAATTACAGCACCCAAATAGTGAAAATATGCAGTAGAATCTGAAATGATCCCTAAAGTGTTCCATGGTTTCCGGAATGTGTATGCATTAAGGTACTTGCATCTAGAGCTGCTCCTTGCACTTTCATATAGTTGTACAGGTATGGGACCTAGCGTTTTCCGGATAACGGATCTTTCCATAATTTGAATCTTCATACTGTAGGTCTACTAGAAAATCATGTAAACATTAAATAAACCCGACAGGCTGATTTTGTATGTAATATTAGTTAAATCGTAGTTTGGATAAAGTACAAGGTACTATTTTATTATCACACAGAATAATTTGTAAAAATGTGGAATATTTGGATAAAACGGAGTCTATGTGAGATGGCTTTTCCGTTAGTCAGAGCTTTCTGGATAATGGGTTTCCGGATAATGGATCCCATACCCGTACTAAACGCCCATTTGTTTGTTGCAGAAGGAGATGGCCGTTGGATGCAACAAACTTGTGCCTAAAGAATCTTATAGAGCCATCATGTTGACTCCTAATGCCAGAAATGACAGCATCCCATTTCCCTGCTCTAACAATCTAATTGCAGCCATTGGAAATACCCAGGGGACCAGTGGTGTGATTTTCATTGAATGCAGCGGGAAAGGGAACGTAAGGTTGTAAGACAGACTCATCCATCATTTACACATCAAAAATAATCCATCTGTGAATTCACTTCTGGAGCCATGAAGCAAATGTAAAGATAAAACTGAAATTCGGAATGGGGAATGGGTGACTGATACTTAGATATGTTAATGCCGTCGGTTCAGTTGAATATTATTTCATCTTCATACAATAAGCACATTCTGCTCTTGAGAGAACTCATTTGTGAAGGCAAGGTCAAGTGCACAGGTACTTGTGTTAATACAGGCTCTATCCGTGTTTCAAAACGCTGGTTAATTGTGTTTTTTTAACAGGTACACGGTATATAATGATGCCCTGAAATTAACATCTGCCCTGAGGAGGCCTAACGCCCATGGCTTCCTTTGTGTGTTGTATCTACACACCCAACTGACTTGCACCTAGTGAATCGCATGATAATAATATTATAATATAATAATAATAATTTCCAGCACTCTGAAGGCCCCCATACACGGGCCGATAAAAGATGCCTGAATCAGCAGCTTATTGGCCCGTGTGTGGGCCCTCCAACGGGCTTCCCAGATTAATATCTGCCCGGAAGTCGGCCAGATGTCCATCAGGCAGGGTAAAAAATCCCGTCAGAGAGCGGCAGCATCTGTTCGTTGATGTAGTCCCGTGATCCAACCACCAGTATCATCTCCAATCATTGGGCCCTAGGGTCCACAATCGGATCAGCCCGATATAGCCCACCTCAATGTGAGCATAATGGGCGGAGATCCGCTTGTTTGGCAACAGCGCCAAATGAGCGGATCTACCTGTGTATGGCCACCTTGAGGCTCCCTGCACCAGAAAAAAAGGACATCTTGCTGCCATATTGTTGATAGAAAACTCAATTGCAATGTGTCCACATTATTTAAAAAAAAAAACCTGCATTGTGGGGGAAAACCCAAATGCATGCTTTTGCCTCTTGCTGGTTCATTATAAATGGGCCCTAAATGTGTTTATTTTGTTTGCTTCTATATTAGGCAATTGTTGCCATAAAAGAACCTTAAATTTGTTCCATCCCATCGCATTTACAGATCCAGAAATCGCTGGGTAATGAATCTCTATCTGACAAAAAAACTTGATGTGCAACACGTCTCCTGTTTTGAATAATTGCATTCAGAGCCCCACAAATGTAATAATAAACCATTAGATGTTCAAATAAACTTGATTTACATTAAACGAGGTTGAATGCTTTAATGAGATTTGCCCCGTTAAGATCCCTAAAGTATTTAGAAACAAATCTTTGGATATTAGAATCTGCTCCTGACTTCTGGTTCCTTTCACTGTGTTCCGTTGATTTGCTTTCCCTTTTTCATTGTTCAAATTGTTCTGGCAAACCATATCCTCTGTACCTCTTTTTAATTTTCCCAGCTGATACAAATCAAAATAAAAAGCTGTCATATTGTATTCAGGGAAACCATGAAATTCGGCCTCAAAGCCTGCATAAAAGAAAGTCACAACACATCACAATTATGCACAGCGGCTTTGTGCAGCACATAATGAAGATATCTGTATTCCACCCAAAAGCCTCTCTCCGCTCTCGGAACACATTCTCCTATTCCTTAGTTATAAAGACAATATTTCAATTTTAGGTGCCAAATTTTCAAGCCTGAATACATTTTTCAAAAGCCAAAAATATCGATTTGCAGCTAAAGCTTTAAACATTTATGCATAAAATATGGCATTTAATTTGTTGGCTATTATACAGCAAACCTCTCAAAAAAATACGGCTGCATCCATTTTTGCACCTGAACAAGAACCACGCTTAGGGGCCGATTCACTAAGGGTCGAATATCGAGGGTTAATTAACCCTCGCTATTCTACTGGGAATTAAAATCCTTCGACTTCGAATATCGAAATAGTGCAAATAGTGCGATCGAACGATTGAAGGATTATTCCTTCGATCGAACGATAAAATCCTTGGAATCGAACGATTCGAAGGATTTACTCCAACGATCGAAGGAATATCCTTTGATCAAAAAAAGTTAGGCAAGCCTATGGGGACCTTCCCCATAGGCTAACATTGACTTCGGTAGCTTTTAGATGGCGAACTAGGGGGTCGAAGTTTTTTCTTAAAGAGACAGTACTTCGACTATCGAATGGTCGAACGATTTTTTGTTCGAATCCTTCAATTCAAAGTCGTAGTCGTAGTCGAAGGTCGTAGTCAGGGCCGCCATCAGAAATCACGGGGCCCCGCACAACAAAATTTTCGGGGCCCCCCTCACGACACCTCCCTAACCATGCCCCTAACCTCGCCCTCACCTTAACCACGCCCCCTCACCACAAAGGTCATATTCACAAACCGTATGGTAGCCCTGCAGTATGGGGCTCAGGGGCCCTGCAGTATGGGGCTCTGGGGCCCTGCAGTATGGGGCCCAGGGGCCCTGCAGTATGGGGCCCAGGGGCCCTGCAGTATGGGGCCCAGGGGCCCTGCAGTATGGGGCCCAGGGGCCCTGCAGTATGGGGCCCAGGGGCCCTGCAGTATGGGGCCCAGGGGCCCTGCAGTATGGGGCCCAGGGGCCCTGCAGTTCAGGGGCTACATTGGTGGCTCAGGGGCTACATTGGTGGCTCAGGGGCTACATTGGTGGCTCAGGGGCTACATTGGTGGCTCAGGGGACTTACCTGCTTGTGCTGGCGTCTTCTTCTTCCTCCAGGAGGGTCTTCTTCGTCGTCTTCACCGTCCGTTCGCTGTCTCCAGGAAGCACGTCCTCCTCCAGCGACGTCCTCAATCTTCTGACTGCAGGCGGCAGGCGGCGACGGCTTAAATAGAGTTGCGCCCGTGCGTACTGACGTCACGCGTACGCACGGGACGCAGCTCTGTGGGGAAAAATGCAGGGCAGAGTCAGGTCGCGGCCGGGCCCCCTGGAAGCGGGGAAATCCACCGGGCCCGGGAGGACTGTCCCCCCAGTGACCCCCTGATGGCGGCCCTGGTCGTAGTAGCCCATTCGATGGTCGAAGTAGCCCAAAAAATACTTCGAAATTCGAAGTTTTTTTACTTCGAATCCTTCACTCGAAGTTAGTGAATCGGCCCCTTAATGTTCAGCTGGTTTAACTGCACATTTGATCTTGCCAAATTGAATGCGGGTCTTTTTTTATCCAATGGTATGAAGCTGTGGTTTTTTGGAAAACATGTATTTGTTGCCTGGCCAAGCTGAATTATATCACCAGTACATATATATGTATTTATATATACACACACCTTGGATGTGCCTTGGGGAATGCTTTTATAGATCTCACAAAGGCTTTGAACATTGTTAGTAAGAAGCTAAGGTCCAGGTTGACAAAGTTCTCCATGATGGTCCCCTTCTGTCTTCCTGGGGTGATAAGAAAACAAGTACTTTGTAAGGGAAAAACAATTATTGCTTTAGAAATGGTGAATACGGAGTGAACTCAAAATAGAATTTGATTCAGGATTCATCCAAAATTCTACACTTTCTGCAGAATTCACATTTCTCGTGCCAAGTATGGCTTTTTTTCATGTATTTTTTCCCATGCCATATGTATTGCAGTCGGTGGGTGTTTTTTTTATTTGCATGTTTTGTTCTCGTGCCAAATGCATTGGGGTCAATGTTTTTTTCTCTTGCTTTATCTCATGCCAGATGCTCATGCCAAAGTCAATGGCTTTTTTCCTCGCACCAAATGAATTGGTCAATGGACATTTTTTTCCTTCAATGGAGTCAGTGAACGTTTTTTCTTGAGTTTTTTTTTCTTCTACCTAAACAAAATGTCTGGTATAATTCCAGCACAAATTTGTGAAAAATTTCACAACTAGAGATGTCGCGAACTGTTCGCCGGCGAACTTGTTCGCGCGAACATCGGGTGTTCGCGCTCGCCGGAAGTTCGCGAACGTCGCGCGACGTTCGCCATTTTGGGTTCGCCATTGTTGGCGCTTTTTTTTGCCCTCTCACCCCAGACCAGCAGGTACATGGCAGCCAATCAGGAAGCTCTCCCCTGGACCACTCCCCTTCCCTATAAAAACCGAAGCCCTGCAGCGTTTTTTCACTCTGCCTGTGTGTGCTGAAGAGATAGTGTAGGGAGAGAGCTGCTGCCTGTTAGTGATTTCAGGGACAGTTGAAAGTTTGCTGGCTAGTAATCGTTTTGATACTGCTCTGTTATTGGAGGGACAGAAGTCTGCAGGGGTTTGAGGGACATTTTAGCTTAGGTAGCTTTGCTGGCTAGTAATCTACCTTCTACTGCAGTGCTCTGTATGTAGCTGCAGTGGGCAGCTGTCCTGCTTCTGATCTCATCTGCTGACTGCTGCAATAACAGTAGTCCTTGTAAGGACTGCTTTTATTTATTTTTTTGTTGTTTTACTACTACTACTACTACTACTATAAGAGCCCAGTGCTATTAGTCTAGCAGTGTTGGGGAGTGGGACTGGTGTGCTAATCTGCTGCTCCTAGTAGTTCAGCAGCACCAACTTTAATTTTTTTTTTTTAATATTCATTTTTTTTTTATTTTACTTTTTTTTATTTTACTACCGCTGTAGTAGTGTATAAGTTGACCTTTTAGGCATTATTTGCCCTGTAGGCATTTTTTGCCCAGTGTGTTATTCAACCAACTGCCATCTAGCTGTGTGACCTTGTTCACATTCTGTCTAAATATCCATAATATTACCGTCTCCAGAAAAAACACCGGAGTGACTTTTTTCAAGCAGCCATAATATATTTTACGTAATCCGTATCCATCGCTGTATTAGTGTATAAATTGACCTTTTAGGCATTATTTGCCCTGTAGGCATTGTTTGCCCAGTTTTTTGGCCGCAGCCACTGAAGCACAGAGGCCAGAAAAAATATGCCATATAAATGCTGAAAATAGTCATTTTTTGCCATACGTTGACTCAACGTATATGGCAAAAAATGACTATTTTCAGCATTTATATGGCAAATTTTTTCTGGCAACTGTGCTTCAGTGGCTGCGACCAAAAAAACTGGGCAAACAATGCCTACAAGGTCAACGTATGGCAAAAAATGACTATTTTCAGCATTTATATGGCATATTTTTTCTGGCAACTGTGCTTCAGTGGCTGCAACCAAAAAAACTGGGCAAACAATGTCTACAAGGTCAACGTATGGCGAAAAATTACTATTTTCAGCATTTATATGGCATATTTTTTCTGGCAACTGTGCTTCAGTGGCTGCGTCCAAAAAAAACTGGGCAAACAATGCCTACAAGGTCAACGTATGGCAGTTGTTTAAAGAGAACAGTAGATTACTAGCCAGCAAAGCTACCTAAGCTAAAATGTCCCTCAAATCCCTGCAGACTTCTGTCCCTCCAATACAGAGCAGTATCAAGCAGATTACTAGCCAGCAAACTTACTATCATCTGTCCCTGAAATCACTAACAGCTCTCCCCCTACACTATCTCTTCCAAGCACACACAGGCAGATTTTTCAGATACATTTTTGCCCTTGATCCCCCTCTGGCATGCCACTGTCCAGGTCGTTGCACCCTTTAAACAACTTTAAAATCATTTTTCTGGCCAGAAATGTCTTTTTTAGATGTTAAAGTTCGCCTTCCCATTGAAGTCTATGGGGTTCGCGAACCGTTCGCGAACCGCTCGCGTTTTTGCGCAAGTTCGCGAACTTTTTTTCCGACGTTCGCTACATCCCTATTCACAACTTGCCAAACCAGAAATTTCCCCTCAAATCTATAACAGGTAAAAAAAATGACCAGAAAGTCTATGTATAATCAGAGCTTATGCAACATGTGTAAGGACAATGGAGTAACCATGCTGATAAAGTATGTATGGCAGAATTGTCGAATTTCCTGTGAAATTCGCAAAACGGTGGGAAATTTGCGAAACTCATTGGTTAATGGGCTTTAATTTTGGCATTTTTCATACACACTTCTAATTTGTCCAGATGCATTAAAGTCCGAATAAGTTTGACGCGCAACAATTTTTTTGCGCTCAGCTATTCTGGCTCAGAGGATTTTTTGCCTGTAAATTTTCTTGAAAGTTTCGCGAATTTATTCACCGGCGGTCAATGGATGTTTTTTTCCTACAGTGGAGTCTGTGAACGTTTTTTCTTGAGGTTTTTTTTTCTTCCAAATAAACCCCACACTTTTTTTTCCACCTAAACAAAATGTCTAGTGTAATTCCAGCACAAATTTGTGAAAAGATTCACAACTTGCCAAACCAGAAATTTCCACTCAAATCTATAATAGGTAAAAAAAAAATGACCAGAAACGCATTGGTCAATGGGCTTCAATTTTGGCATTTTTGATACACGCTTCTATTTTGCCCAGATGCATTAAAGTCCGAATAATTTTGCCGCGCGACAATTTTTTTCGCGCTCAACTACTCTGGCGCTGGGGATTTTTTGCCGGTGAATTTTCTTGAAAGTTTTGCGAATTTATTCACCGGATGCCAAATTTATTCGCCCATCACTACTAAAATTTACATTTTTCTCATTATTTTATTACAACATCTTCGACCAAACTCCCATCCACATTTTTATCTGATTTATCAATACATTTCTGGTGTGGGAAAAAACACGAAACGCACGCGGCTGCCTTGATTGTAAAGAATATTCATCAACTTTGTTTTACATGCCTGTTGGAAAGTTGGTCTTTTCAGTGGCTGCTTCACTTTTATACAGTTGGATCCGCTTCCCTAGCTGAAAGTTGTACCAGGGCCTCTTCCCATCTGCGGTGATTTATCTTTCCTTTGGACCCCCTTTTAGCTTGTATAAAGTTTTAATGCTGTGAAATAGTGATGGGCGAATTTGCGCCGTTTCGTGAATTTTTCGGCGAGTTTTTGATGCCGGCGCCCGTTTTTGACGCCGAATTTTTGCCGTGAATTTTCGCGGCGTTTCGCTAATTCGCCGCGAATTCGCGCCTGGTGAATACATTCGCCCATCACTACTGTGAAATAAACCTTCATTTACTCTAATACAACCATTATTTAGGGGAGGATACTGGACATTATTTAATTTTCTCTATGTTTTTCATATGTTAATATACAAATTATGGTTTGGGTTTGGATTTGGCTCAGTATTTGGCCATTTTTTTTTTTTGAGGATTCAGTCTTCAGCTTGATTTAAAAACTATAGATTTGGTGCATCCCTAAATGGGGACCTAAACCTTAATGCATTGTAAAGATTTAATTGCATTGATTGAACACGTTGAATCAATACAATGTTGTAATGCTGTTATTTCTTTAAATATACGGTGTATTTGTATAATGGTCCAATGGTATTTTGTAAGGTGGACGATAACAGCAAGGTGCAACTATTTCTTGCAGAACATTCCTATTAGCCATGATTAGTTTGTAGCCTTACTCTGTTATTCACATCTCCCCAGCCTGAGCCTTAAAGAAATAGAAGTGACTTGCTCCCAGTCAGGGTTTATCCCCATGTTAAGCTTTTAGCAGGCACTTGGTGCGTTTAGGAAGAATTTTTAGCACAACCCTGCTGTTAGGCAACTAAAGTTAGAAATCCCATTTAAAATTTAACAACTGTCCACAAACTTCCACCATTTTTCTGTTAACAACAAGTTGCTAAAGGGCAATATGCATTTTTTGGGCACATTAAGGGGCCGATTCACTAAATTCGAGTGAAGGATTCGAAGTAAAAAAACTTCGAATTTCGAAGTATTTTTTGGGCTACTTCGACCATCGAATGGGCTACTTCGATCTTCGACTACAGCTACGAATCGAAGGATTCGAAGTAAAAATCGTTCGACTATTCGACCATTCGATAGTTGAAGTACTGTCTCTTTAAAAAAAACTTCGACCCCCTACTTCGGCAGCTAAAAGCTACCGAAGTCAAGTTAGCCTATGGGGAAGGTCCCCATAGGCTTGCCTAACTTTTTTTGATCGAAGGATATTCCTTCGATCGTTGGATTTAAATCCTTCGAATCGTTCGATTCGAAGGATTTAATCGTTCGATCGAAGGAATAATCCTTAGATCGTACCATTTGCGCTAAATCCTTCGACTTTGATATTCGAAGTCGAAGGATTTCAATTCCTAGTCGAATATCGAGGGTTAATTAACCCTCGATATTCGACCCATAGTGAATCAGCCCCTTTAATTGTTATTAGGGCATCTGCAGGCGATACAATCTCTTCCATAAATGCTGGTTTTCAGCTGGAAGCAACAATTTTCCCCTGTTGTCTTCAATTGCCAAACAAAATCTCAGCAAGAAGAGCGGCGGCTCCAGGAGTTTCTCAGAAACAGTTCCAACGACATTTTCTTTTCGCAGCTACTGAGAAGTAATGCCGTCTGAATCTAATTTCTTACAGTTTAAAATATGAACCCTGTAAATATAAAGATATACAAGTGCAAATTGAAACAAAATCCTTATCTTGGGTAAGTACATCATGATCTTAGGTAAGATAAACCCATTGCATAAATAATAAGTTACTTTTTATTCTACAATAATTGAAGATGCTAAGTGTATATTGAATAGTTTAAAGGCCAGGGAAAAAGGAGTGTGATTAGTGATGGGCGAATTTGCGGCGTTTCGCTTCGCCGAAAAATTTGCGAATTTCGCGCGTAATTCGCGAAACGGCGAAAAATTTGCGAAATCGCGCCGTCTCGTTTTTGACGCCGGCGCCCGTTTTTTCGAGAAATTTTTTTTTGACGCCGGCGGATTTTTGCGCCTGGCGAATAAATTCGCCCATCACTAAGTGTGATACCCCCCTGTGCCCGCTGCATTAGGCACCCCAGAAACAAGGTGCTAGGAAGTAGTGATGTGCGGGTCAGGGTTTTCATGACCCGCACCCGACCCTTACCCGCCCTGCTGCAGCCCGCGCCTGCGCTTCTGGGGTCCTTTTATAGACCTGAGCCGCCCCGCCGATGATGTCACAACGACGTCACAAACGGGACAGGGTGAGCAGACGCGACACTTTAAAACCGGAACCCGGAAGTTGGATGCCAGCATTTGAAGATGGCGGGCGGGGAGAGCAGGAGAAAAGCTAATGGCCCATAGAAACTGCTAGCAATGCTTTCTTTTAGTGATTCAATTCAGCCCGAAAATACTTAAAGTGAAGATCTTTCAGTTTCCTTTATGCCAAGTTGAACTGGTGGAAATGCTATTTTATGTAATGTATGTAGGTATATTTTTATTTGTATAGGGCAAAGCACTGTACTGCAAAACAATAAATTAGTAGTTACAAACAAGTGGTCATTGCAATAATAAATAACAATAAGTGCCTTATTAGAAATACAATTCACATAAATAGAAAATATAATTAAATATAATTAAAATACAGAGCTAGGGGCACATTTACTAATGGTTGAATATCGAGGGTTAATTAACCGTAGTCGAAGGACAATTCGATAGTAGTAGCCAAAAAAAACGTTTGAAATTCGAAGAATGTTTTCTTCTATTCATTCACTCGAGCTAAGTAAATGTGCCCCTAAGTGTTTGATGTCAAGGATACAAAAGGATGGAGGACCCTACACTGTAGGGCTTAAAGTCTAAATATGCAAAAGCCTTTTCACATTGATGGGCACATTTTGTTGAAACTGGTTGAATTTTTTTTTTGTGAAACAATGAAATCAGTCAGTGAATGTGACGAACAGATCCCATTGTTAAACGATTGTTCACTTGGTGTGGCTTTTAATATATGTGAGATGTTGCAGCCAACACAACATAAGTCTTGTCAAATATTATTAACCATTGATGAATGAATCGTTCATTGAAACGATCGATTAGCCAATAAAATCGTTCACAAGGAGGCAATGAGATATGCCCATTTAGGATCTCTTTTGTTGTGTTTTGAAAAAAACAGATCGATACAGTTTCCAACAAAAATGCTACACAAAAACAACAATAATGTAGGGGGAGATTTATCAACGCTCAAATTAGAATTTTTGTACACAATTATTCTTTGCACAAAAACTCATACATTTGAATTATATTTACAAACACACAAATGTTTGTTATTTATTAAGTAAAAATAACTCAAAAGTAAAAGCTTCTGAGTTCATGTAGAAGTCAATGGGCATTGTCATAGGCAAAACTGTTGAGATTTTTTGAGTTTTTTGGAGCTTGAAAACTCACAGTTTGGGATTTTTAAGCTTGTAAACTCACAAATTCGAGGTATTTGAGTTTTTTCTGCAATTGGATTCAACTGAGTTTTTTATATTCAGATTTTATAATTAATAAGCAAACATTCACATTTTTTTTAAATAATGAGTTTATTCGAATTATACAAAATAGATAAAACCTCACAAATTCGACTTTTGATGAATAATCCCAGTAACAATGAAAATGTGCCCATTTCTCACATTCGAAAAAAAATTCAACTTTGGTTGATCACAACTTTACCACATTTAATTGAATTTGTCCCAGCATCTGGAATATCTTCAATTTAATTAGAAATGTAAACATCTTATCTTGTAATATTTCTTTAATAACATTTAGGGGCAGATTTATCAGGGGTCGAATTTCGAAGTAAAAATTACTTCGAAATTCGACCATCGAATTAAAATACTTCGAATATCGAAGTCGAAAGATTTTTCACCGAATTTGGCCATCAAACGATCGAAGTAAGATTGTTTGATCGAACGATTCGAATGATTTTACTTCAATGTGTGGTTGTAGAAGGTCCCCATAGGCTAACATAGCACTTCGGCAGGTTTAATTTGGCGAAGTATTGAAGTCTAAGTTTTTTTAAAGAGACAGTACTTCGATTATCGAATGGTCGAATATTCAAACTATTTTTACTTCGAAGCGAATTCGAAGTAAATTCGAAGTCGTATTATTCTATTCGATGGTCAAAGTATCCAAAAAATTACTTTGAATTTCGAAATTTTTTTACTTCGAAAATTCCCTCGAATTCACTTCGACCCTTGATAAATCTGCCCCTTGAAGAGTAGATTAAAGAAAAAACGTTTGTAGGAAGCTAGGAAGTCTGTGATTAGTGATGGGCGAATAAATTCGTCAGACATGAATTTGCTGCGAATTTCCTGCAAGTGAATTAATTCGCGAAACTGCGGTGATAGTTCTCTGGTGAAAAATCCACTGCGTGAAAAAAAAAGTGACGCCTATTGACTTTAATGCATATGGACCAAATAGTCGCGCGTATAAAAATTGTTGCTCGAATAATTTTTATACCCATTGACTTAGTAAATTCGCAAAGTTTTCGGCAAAGCGAAACTGCACAGATTCGCCCACAGGAGTTTAAGTCACTTGCACATTTTAAAGACATATGGATACCGTATATTGAATAAACAGGGCAGGCTCTATTATTTTTTATTATTCAAGGTTAACTGCTCTCTGAGTTTGCAACAATATATAAGGTAACTGACAGTAATCTGCGCAAATTGTATCTTTCTGCATAGCAGGCAATGTCTTGTGAACTACGGCTGCCAATAACGAACCTAATTTATGACAGAGATAGTGGTTTCAGTGCAATAATATCTGTAAAATGAAGCAGAAATTAATATTACTTGATTTATACTGTAAATAAATGTTGCATGAGGACATTGCTGTCATGTCTTTGTTGATAGATGGGAGAAGCATATTACATTCTTCATATTTATTGGATGTGGTGGAAATGAATAGCTCGGATTAATTAAGAATATGTTATTACCATGATTATTTTTATTATTTACAGGTATTCTTAAAGTGCTGTATTATAAATGGGTGTTTACAATGAACATAAATATAACATACAAAAATACAACTGACAGCAGCTGGGAAAATACTTACAGAGAGTCAAGTTTAACATAAGTGCTGAGAGGTAGAACATTGCTGGAGGAAAGTTTAGATGTTGTTGGACTGTATCTATCAGCATACTGTATATACCATATGTAGAAAGAATTAGAACCCAGTTAATAAATAATAGTTTCTTAATTAAAAGATGGTTTTCTAACCTACAGTAACTTAAAGGGCATGTAAAGTCAAAAAAATAAAATCCCATTTTTACTTTCTTTAATGAAAAAGAAACCTATCTCCGATATACTTTACCGTATATACTCGAGTATAAGCCGACCCAAGTATAAGCCGAGGTACCTAATTTTACGTAGGAAAACTGGGAAAACTTATTGACTCTAGTATAAGCCTAGACACAACTACAGCCCTCCCAGCAGCGCACATTCTGCCAAAGCGACCCCCCAGCGATCAACCGGACTTCTTTGCAAAGTTGATGGTGACAGAGAATTGCCAAACGGATTACTGTGTGCATTATCCCACTGTCCCACTACCAACAGAGGGTGCTGTGTGATATTGCCATCACTGTAATTCTTTCATATAACCAACAGAGGGCGCTGTGTGATATTGCAGTCATTGTTATTCTTTCATATAACCAACAGAGGGCGCACTGTTATTCTTTCATATAACCAACAGAGGGCGCTGTGTGATATTGCAGTCACTGTTATTCTTTCATATAACCAACAGAGGGCGCTGTGTGATATTGCAGTCATTGTTATTCTTTCATATAACCAACAGAGGGCGCACTGTTATTCTTTCATATAACCAACAGATGGCACTGTGTGATTTTGCAGTCACTGTTATTCTTTCATATAACCAACAGAGGGCGCTGTGTGATATTGCAGTCACTGTTATTCTTTCATATAACCAACAGAGGGCGCAAGCACTGTTATTCTTTCATATAACCAACAGATGGTGCTGTGTGATATTGCAGTCACTGTTATTCTTTCATATAACCAACAGAGGGCATTGTGGGATATTGCAGTCTCTCCCCAAGTGAACTGTTGGTATAGGAATGATTAAAAGTGACTGCAATCTCAGCTACTGCCCGCTGACCCGAGTATAAGCCGAGGTAGACTTTTTCAGCACATTTTGGATGCTGAAAAACTCGGCTTATACTCGAGTATATACAGTAATTAAAAATATGTACCGTTTTTATAAGAAACCTGACTGTATGAAGTGACATTCTCCCTTCATTTACTGCTGTGGATAGGAATTGTCAGACGGTCCCTAACTGCTCTGCAGGGAAACAATCATACTTATGTACAGCAGGGGGAGCCCTCACCTTACTTCCCAGCCATGCAGAACTCAAGCAGCTTTGTTTATGATGATCCCTAAGCAGCCCAGACCACACTGAGCATGTGCACAGTCTTAGTCTTGCAAAGATGTATAACAAAGTTACAAGATGGTGACCCCCTGTGGCCAACTTTGAAAACATAAATTATTTGTTTGATTAGGCTTGTGGTGCAGTAAGTTCATGTTCATATTTAGTATACAAAATACAGCATTTCTAGCCTTATTCTATTTAACACTTTACATGCCCTTTAAGGTATTAAGGCTATGGGCACACAGGCTGTTGGCTCCGGCTGTTGTCAGTAATTTTCCAGACTGAGAGAAGCAGATCTGCTCAGTGCTCCTGCTCCATTGATTTGAATCCAATCAGCCTGTGTATATTCACACACCGTGGAGCTGAAACTGAGATCAGTGTTTGGGCTGACCTCAGCCTAGGTGTGACCGCACACAGGCTCATTGGATTTAAATCAATGGAGCAGGAGCACTGAGCAGATCTGCTTCTCTCCGCAGCCTGTTACTGACAACAGCCGGAGCCAACAGCCTGTGTGCCCATAGCCTTACTGAATACAACAGCCATTAGGCAGTTTGAAAGCATAATGGTATAGCAAGAATAAGCAGTTTTACAGAGGAGCACACTCCATTATTACTCACAGGATGTGAAGGAATTGTCTCAGTAAAGAGACACCTCAATCAAATGGATCCTTTCCTGTTAAAGCCTCTCAGAAAAACAAAGTAGCCTAAAGTCCTCGAATGTGGTCCCTACACTGTTAGCTGGAAAGCTCTATGACTACTACAAATTTTATCTCATTCAAGGGGCTACTGCTCCTCCAACATCTCTGAAGTGGTGGTCACCTCAAGTCTCAAAGCTTCATACTAGGGCCTTATGCACCAGGCTCCCATCACATCCAACCCTGGTACTATGTGGAGACAAAAGAAGAAGAGCCATGTGCTCCCTCTCATTATATAAGCTACACTAGGTACAAGAAGTAGCATAAACCTTTTGGGCCAATTGGAACCCCCCCTCCCCATCAGAGGTTACAGAACCTATTGAACTCCTCACCTTTAATAATGGCAGGTTGATCACCAAAAAGAGCACTACAGAATATCCCTAAATGATATGCTCTCACTAGAGGCAAAATAACCCATATGGCCATGTCAATTGACCATTGGTCACCACGCTTTGGGATCTTTACTCAATATTCATACCAGTCCCTGGAAACACCAAGAGGGTAGACAAGCAAGCACAAGTGGCCCTGATGGGATAGTGCAGTGGACTAAATAGATGTTATTGGGCCCCATAGCAAATTAATTTTAGGACCCCAAACATATCCAGAGATTGTCCTGATTTAACTATATATGTTGAAATCACTCATTATTTTGGTTGCATGTGGCCCCCTATATCTCCTGGCTTCCCCTGCAGCTGCAGGGTCTGCTTCCTCTGTATTTACGCCCTGCGGTTTTGTAAAATGCCTGCATAGTGCTGCAGCGTATTATCATTTCAAGTCTTAGATTTCTCCCTGGGGCAGGTGTAGGAAGACCAAATCCAATTAGTTCTGTGATCCCCAATCAGTGGCTCGCAGGAAACATGTTGCTCACCAAGCCCTTTGATGTTGCTCCCAATGGCCTCAAATCAGGTGTTCATTTTTAGATTCTTGACTTGTAGGCAAATATTGGAGACATTAAGGCCATGCATACTGGCAAAACAAACCCACTTATAGTCTGCCAGTCCACAGATGGCTACCAAATAACCCATTACAGTCCTTACTGGGCACCCCTTAGGAACTTTTTTTAATGCTTGTGTTTCTCCTAAACTTTTTTATATTTAAATGTGGTTCTTGTAATATCTGCCCCTGAGCTGAGGTTATAGGGCCAGAGGAGCAGATATACCCACAAACTCAAATGATTGATAAAGGGGTACAACGCTTATGGGCATGTCAGAGTGCAGTTGAAAACTCATCAACCTTCATGTTTGTGAAAGTTCTCATTCATCCAGAACATGATATATCTATAGAAATAAGTCAAGTCAACTGTACTTGCTGTGTTTTTTCTTAAAGACGTTTCACTAGTCATCCAACTGGCTTTCTCAATTCAGAATAACTTGTACACAGGATCTTGCTTTGCTTTATATCCTCTGGAATGTTGTTCCAAACTTAATGACATCATTGTGGATTATGATAAACAGATTATGCTGATTGGAGCAACATTCCAGAGGATATAAAGCGAAGCGAGATCCTATGTACAAGTTATTCTGAATTGAGAAAAAACACAGTCCAGTTGATTTGATTTATTTCTATAGATATTCATCAACCTTCATAATAGAAAAGATCAGCAAACTCAGTATTTTTCTTTAAAGGGATCCTGTCATCGGAAAACATGTTTTTTTCAAAACGCATCAGTTAACAGTGCTACTCCAGCAGAATTCTGCACTGAAATCCATTTCTCAAAAGAGCAAACAGATTTTTTTATATTTAATTTTGAAATCTGACAAGGGGCTAGACATTTTGTCAATTTCCCAGCTGCCCTTGGTCATGTGACTTGTGCCTGCACTTTAGGAGAGAAATGCTTTCTGGCAGGCTGCTGTTTTTCCTTCTCAATGTAACTGAATGTGTCTCAGTGGGACATGGTTTTTTACTATTGAGTGTTGTTCTTAGATCTACCAGGCAGCTGTTATATTGTGTTAGGGGCTGATATCTGGTTACCTTCCCATTGTTTTTTTGTTTGGCTGCTGCGGGGGAAAAGGGAGGGGGGTGATATCACTCCAACTTGCAGTACAGCAGTAAAGAGTGATTGAAGTTTATCAGAGCACAAGTCACGCGACTTGGGGCAGATGGGAAATTGACAATATGTCTAGCCCCATGTCAGATTTCAACATTAAATATAAAAAAATCTGTTTGCTCTTTTGAGAAATGGATTTCAGTGCAGAATTCTGCTGGAGCAGCATTATTAACTGATGCGTTTTGAAAAAAAACATTTTTTCCCATGACAGTATCCCTTTAATTGAACATCACATGGGACAGCCAATAACAAGAGTAATGTTGCCCTTATTCAGCAGCCCATGGAAAGTCAACAATTCAGTTGGGTGCTTTTATTATTCTGTGCTAGGCAGGTACAGGTGAACTGCTGAGTGGGTTCTGGAGCATTGTGCCCTTGCTCATACATCTGTCCCTCCCATTATACATGAAATAAATCATCCCTACAGTCGATGCCAGTGGTCTGAGCAGCCCATATGGTTAAGATTCTAGAAACTGATGTTTGCTGATTCTTTAATCCCTTTCAGCAGCATTTTATCTTGTGCTGAGCCGTCCATTTTCTGACATTAGTGCAGGTGTACAAAGGATGCCACTGTATTCTCGCTTCCCAAATTACCAGGGGGAGTAGTTTGAGGCTCCTCAAAATCCACTTTAATAACACTGGGCTAAATCTCCTTTCTATGGATTTTCTTTTTATGGTGGCTCCAGGGCATTTTACCTTAAGCTCTGGAAACATTAGCTGATGCGGAATAGTTGTACTTTGTTGAAGGTTGTTGTTTTATGGGAGCCATTAGGGATGAGCCTTCATATTTTCCCTCTGTTTCACACAAACTCTTCTAATTCTTGAAGACATTTTTGGAAACCTATTTCCCCTTGGGCTTGCTGATTATGCTGTTAAACAATCAAGGCAGGTGAAAAATGCTAGTTTGGCAAATGCTTTTCTTGTACTTTGCAGAGAATGTTATTCTTTCTGCCGTGTTATTTTTATGGCCCATAATCCTGCATATCACATTTTCCGTTATTATTTAATGGTACATTGCAGATATCTTTACTGCACTTCTCCTAAACTCAATTTGCATGCATTTAGGCCGTAAATGTGCTCATTTGTTAAAATTAAAGACGACTCTGGGCACTTTAGTGAGCTTGGTTGATTCAGAATCGAATCTTTGCCCAAAGTTCAATAACATAAAAGGATTGCTAAATGTTAGTGTAAGGGCTTGTTTGTGTAGGATAGCTAACACGGACACAATCTAACACACATATTGATACAACTCATTAAGTTACTTGCTTCTACACATACTCTTGCTCTTCCACATGATTGCCAGCCACAGTTATGCCGGAGTTATGTAAAAAATATGGCTGCTTTGCTACAAAATTGCACTTTGCACTCTACTGGTGAATGATATATTCATATATGGAGCTTGTGCTTAATTATAGAATTCCAACAAATAAATATTGTAAAGATAAAGCCAGTGCACCATAAAAGACAGAGATCACCATACCACCAGGCATTATTTAATTGCACGGCAGCCATCCATCCCTGAGTTTCTATGGGGGTTTTTTCCCATTGACTTGCATGGTTTTCAGGAGGCCAAAATCCACAAAAGCTGAAGGCTTTTTGTTGACCACCACCCAACCCCAATCTGCCCATTTCTCACCCAACCCCAATCTGCCCATTTCTCACCCAACCCCAATCTGCCCATTTCTCACCCAACCAACCAACCCAATGAGCCTCCATATTTGTAGACCTGCACATGCCCTACTGTGATGTCATGGAAAGGGCAGGGCACACAGGTGCAAATCTAAAAAAGGAGAGCCTGTAGGGCACAGTAAGGTTATGTGCCAAAGTTGTGCCCAGCCTGCATGGCCAGTACATCACTAATCCACAGCTCTTTAGGCCTCAGTTAACCGAATTTGAAACTGACTGGACTATGTACAGGGCCAAAAAAATCACCTTCCTGATATATGTGTGATTGTAGCACAGATATTGACTGGAATGGGCATCAAATCGTGTTGGCTGGGGAGTCAGGACCATATTTGAACAAATGTATTCATAACTATTCCTTAGACATGCACTTCCTGGTGATTATTTTGATATAAAGCAACTTTTTTGTAAATTAAAATTTTCAGCCATTATATTTTGAAACTACTGTATATATATGGTCCTTAAACTCTGAAATAGTATGTATGGGTAAACATCTGTTCAACACTGTTTTGTAATAGCCCTCTGTACAGACTTGGAACACACAGGGAGCTGATACTGTTACTGCTTTGATTGCTCCATTTTTGCAGGCTACAAAGCTTATTTAATAAATGAGTTGTGCAACAATTCAGCACAAGGCACAATATACCCAGAACATTCCTTTCCCAGAATTTCAGAATATCTAGTACAAAATACTGAAGTTGCAAGGATTTGTGCCAATTGTGCCTGCGAGGGAATAGGTAGTAAAGGAGTTGGGCCATGGACATATATTAATATGCATGCCCTTCAGTTGTGTTCAATATGACTGGTGCAAGCACCTTTTGTTAAGACAAATCAAGGTATGAGTAGAGCAATTAGACACACGGTATAGTATATTGTAGTACGTATATGATCGGAAATGAGCTCATAAGTCCCTTTTTAAAGGCAAGAAATATGTAGAAAGAGCTATTGGGAGCTGTTATCTGGTTACCTTCCCAATGTTCTGTTGTTAGGCTGCTGGGGGGAGCTGTAACGAGTGACTGAAATTTATCAGATCACAAGTCACATGATTGAGGGCAGCTGGGAAACTGACAATATGTCTAGCCCCATGTCAGATTTCAAAATTACATATAAAAAAAATCAGTTTGGTCTTTTGAAAAATGGATTTCAGTGCAGAATTCTGCAGGAGCAGCATTATTAACTGATGTTTTTTTTTTTTTTTTTAAAAAAAAAACATTTTCCCATGGCGGTATCTCTTTAATTACTAGTTTTGCCTTTCCATAGGACAAAATTTCACAAAATGTTAAGCAATTTTGCAAAGCACTTTTTATGAAGGTTGTAAGGGGGTCCCTTATCAACAATCTGAAACTTCTGAATTAGAATCATGCTTTTAAAAATGTGTATGTAAAAAATGTATTAAACGCAAATAATATGTAAAACCGAAACCTCAGTGTGAGCTCTCTATGGCAAATTGAAAGCATTTTTTTAACACAAGTTTTTCAAATTTTTTTTTGAAAACAGTAAATAGAGCACAAATTTGTGGTATTCAAATTTTGAGTCATGATTTCATATTTGGATTTTTTTAAAAAAAGAGTTGAGTTTGCTCAAAATTCCAGATTTTTGGATTAGGAAAAACACCTCTAACATTATACAAATTTTTATTTATAATTTTGTCTGCTGAAAGTACAAATTTATGGCTTATAGCGCATTAAATAAAACAAATAACACAACTACAGTTTGTGAAACAGAGGAATTTTACAGAGGTAAAAGTTTTCTGTATGACTTCAATGATACCCTCAGGTGCAGGTCACATACATTTCCCAAAAAGATCTTCTACCTTCTCCATCTGTGTTGCGTATTCCAGGTCTGAAGAGAAACCACCTTACCTGTGGAAACAAGGCAGTTTCCATGTGAAAAAACATTTCTTTGAAAGAAGGAACGTTAGTGAACCCTTGATTTGACTTTAGATGAAATATATAAATAAAATGAAAAAATGTTATTGGAAAGATTATTACTACTTAACCACGCAGCCCCTTTCCATATATAACTTGCACTGAATTCGTTTGCATGTTTTATTGCTGTGTTAATTGAAGAACACATGTCTCTCAAGCTGGAGGCAGTCGTCTATAAACCTTCAATCTGCATATAGTATAGATGATTGCCGGCATTTAATGCTAACAGGAAGCATAAATTACAAATATGAACTCGCTAAGTATTTCAAATAGCACACAAAATACAAGTCGTGGAAAGCTTTGCAGAATTATCACGCATTACAGACAGGAATGATGTTATTTTTTGTAACAACACAAAATCCCATGTAGATACGGCACATTTTTAGTAAATTGTGAATATCATCCTGTCACCTACAATAAAGTGTTCACGTTGACAAATTCCATGGAAAACGCAGTAATGCGTAATGTTTGCCAAAACAAGAGCAGATGCAAAGGTGGTGACAAATCAATTCTAGTTGTCTCTTTCTCTCCTCGGTATATGAATAGATGTCTTGCAATTTCCAGAACACTTTATGCAAGTGAATTACTGTACCAACTAGTGATGGGCGAATTTATTCGCCAGGCGCAAATTCGCGGCGAATTTGCGCAAAACGCCCTCGAAAATTAGTGGCGAAAATTTGCCGGCGTCAAAAAAATTTGACACCGACGTTGAAAAAAACAAACGCCGGCATAAAAAAACGGACACCGGCATAAAAAACGGACGCCCGCGTAAAAAAAACAGACACCGGTGTCAAAAACAGCGCCGTTTCGTGAATTTTTCGTAGTTTCGTGAATTTCGCTGGAAATTTGCCCATCACTAGTACCAACCGGGAAGGTTGTTTTTAGTACAGGAGGCAGGGCAAAAAACTATTTCTCCTTTAATAAACTCCTTATAACTCTTACATATTAGACTGATGTTGTCTTTGTTACCAGCTAATGTCGGCTCTCTGCAACTAAAATAAATTCAGTATAAATTATTATCAATAAAGTTAATTTCTATGTCTGTTTACATGAAGGCAAATAGGGAGACATTTGCGGTTACGGCCAAAAGTGCAATGTGCAAATCTGCAAATCTCCATGTTTCTACCAATAATGCAGTGCTTTCCCATAATTCCAACATAATTGTGGCACTGCGGAGAGTTGGGCCCAGTACGTCAAAATGAGCTCAACTGCAAGTGAATATATTAGTATATAATACACAAAAGCCATGAATATCTTGTAAATTATATCCTTATAAACGGTGAGTTCTGATGTCATCAGTTATAAACGGTGAGTAGTGATGTCATTTCTGTCACATGACTCACTAAAATTTGTGTATTATAATAAATAAAGTACCCCCAGTTGCAAAATATGAGGATATTAGAAGTTACCTCGGAGTTCCATGACCTGTATAAAAACACTCGGCCTTCGGCATCGTGTTTTTATATGGTCATGAATCTCCTCGGTAACTTATAATATCCTTATAATTTACAAGAGGGGGTACTTTATTCACTATATTATGTTTACTAGTAATTCTTTTGCCACAAGCCAGAGCTTGTCCAACACAAAAGGCCACCCAAGGCAAGATCCCTGCTACCTATTACTCTGTGACCAACTATTCTCCCTACTGCCACTGGTCGCCGCCATGTTTATATCGCCTTCACCGAGCAGGCGAACTACTTGGGGATAACATTTAGAAAATAATAAAACATTTCAGTTTTGCTTTTGTTGTGAACCTATTTAAAGTCTGATACAAGAAATCAAATCCTAATTTAAATAAAACCTGATAATCATCTTGTCTGACATTTACAATATTGCTAGAGCTGCGGGCAGACCATGGCTCCATTACGTGTGGGATAAGGTTCCGTAAACATATTTATACTTTGTTCTCTGCAACTCCTTCTCTTCTCAACAAAACGATTGATTTTTTTTTATTCAAAAAGAATATTTTTTTCACAAATATTTAACACAGATTCAAATCTTGACTACGGGGCAGATTTATCAAGGGTCGAATTTCGAAGTATAAAATACTTCGAAATTCGACCATCTAATTAAAATACTTCGAATTCGAATATCGAAGTCGAAGTATTTTTCACCGAATTTGGCCATCGAACGATCGAAGTAAAATCGAACAATTCGAACGATTTTACTTTGATGTGTAAAGACTTAGAAAATGGTTGTAGAAGGTCCTCATAGGCTAACATAGCACTTCGGCAGGTTTAATTTGGCGAAGTATTGAAGTCTAAGTTTTTTAAAAGAGACAGTACTTTTATTATCAAATGGTCGAATATTCAAACTATTTTTACTTCAAATCGAATTTGAAGTACATTTTAAGTCGTAGTATCCTATTTGATGGTCGAAGTATCCAAAAAATTACTTTGAATTCCGATTTTTTTTTACTTTGAAAATTCACTTCGATCCTTGATAAATCTGCACCTATGTGTCAGGCAATCATTTCTGACTTACAGTATCCAATGAAACATGAACATGGCGGCTTGCTGTAGATTTATGTTTTCATACATTCTCCACATTGGCCCTAGTTTGGCTCAGTAGAGAAAAGCTTTTTAGTTCTAGTTTAGTTGAGAAGAGAGGACATTTGGCCTAGTCCTTAATACAACTGCTAAAAGTTGGCTTCATAATTTCATCCTGCCCCCCCCTTTTAAAGGAAAACTAAACCCTAAAAATTAATGTGGCTAAAATGTCATGTTTTATTTACTGAATTTATTGCACGAGGCTAAAGTTTGAGCTTGTCAATAGCAGCAATGATCCAGGACTTCAAACTTGTCACAGGGGGTCACCATCTTGGAAAGTGTCTGTGACACTCACATGCTCAGTGGGCTCTGATTGGCTGTTGGGAAGCTAAGCTTAGGGCTCGTCACTAATTATCCAGCAGAAAATGAGCTTCCCTGGCTGTAATATAAGCTGATGCTACAGGTTTGCTGATTAATAAATTCTGATGCTAATTGCACTGGTTTCTGTGCTGCCATGTAGTAATTATGTGTATTAATTACTAATCAGCCTTATATTGTGAAATTTCTATTCTATGTGTACTGTATATTGTGAGTGGCTCCCTAAGCTCAGTAAGTGACAGCAACACAGAGTATGTGCAGTGAATCAGCAGAAAAGAAGATGGGGAGCTACTGGGGCATCTTTGGAGACACAGCTCTTTACTGCTAAAGAAAACAAAATGTATAATGTTTCTAGCCTACTTCTTTAGTTATGCTTTAGTTTTAATTTAAAGGGTAAGTAAAGTCTTAAACTATATTGCAGATAGGTTTCATTTTCAGCAGTGGACCTGATAATGGGAATTTATTTTTTGACTTGGCGTACCCTTACAAGACAGGGAATTTCTGTTTTCTATTATCTAACCGATTTGATTTGCCCGGTAATGGAGTGTAAAATGCATATTCATGGGGTTGATGGGCAGATGAAAAAAAAAAAAAAATTTTCTGCATGTATCACTATTTTCCGTTATTGCCTAGTAAGGAGGTTAAAGGGCCAGGAAGAGGAGACTCAGCTCACTCTAAAGGCAATCCTGTCTAATGGTTTCAGCAAACTACAGACATAGAAAAAAAGAAGAAAAATTGATCAATGCACATTCCCTGGGCCCCTGTCATATCAGTAATCTATGCAGATGCATGTATTTACAAAGACAGGGGGTTTTTTTAGTTACAAAATTATGATCATAAGATTGATAAGCCACCATACCACGTCAAGGTAAAACCCACGTTTAAATGGTGTAACAATGCCTTTGGAAATGGGTGTTGGTCTGGGCAGTTTCTCTCTCTTAAAAGCCGCAAGCGGGGGAGGATTAATCTCATGGAACCAATGCTGGGGTCTAGGTTATCTCTCCCCTTTGAAAGCTAATGGCGGGGGAGGACTAAGCCCTATGATGAAAACCAATGCCCAGGTCGGGAGACCTTATTTTTCAGGTAATGCTCTTATGCCGGGAGGCTTTAGCATTTGAAATTATGACCAGAGGTAAATAGTTAGGGACCGCCATATGGGTTTTACCTTGACGTGGTATGGTGGCTTATCAATCTTATGATCATAATTTTGTAACTAAAAAAACCCCCTGTCTTTGTAAATACATGCATCTGCATAGATTACTGATATGACAGGGGCCCAGGGAATGTGCATTGATCAATTTTTCTTCTTTTTTTCTATGTCTGTAGTTAATTTGGCCAGATCAGTAGCACTTCCAATGTATTTTAGTACATTTTTATTTAGCCATGGAGTGCTCTCACAATTTTTCCTTTTTGTATTTTGTATTGTAGCAGATTTATTCTGTTTGGAAGTTCAGCAGCTATGCTGCAGGCCAGGCTTCCATGTGGTTGTAGCACCCCCATACCTGTCTCTTTAAATGGTGTAACAATGCCTTTGGAAATGGGTGTTGGTCTGGGCAGTTTCTCTCTCTTAAAAGCCGCAAGCGGGGGAGGATTAATCTCATGGAACCAATGCTGGGGTCTAGGTTATCTCTCCCCTTTGAAAGCTAATGGCGGGGGAGGACTAAGCCCTATGATGAAAACCAATGCCCAGGTCGGGAGACCTTATTTTTCAGGTAATGCTCTTATGCCGGGAGGCTTTAGCATTTGAAATTATGACCAGAGGTAAATAGTTAGGGACCGCCATATGGGTTTTACCTTGACGTGGTATGGTGGCTTATCAATCTTATGATCATAATTTTGTAACTAAAAAAACCCCCTGTCTTTGTAAATACATGCATCTGCATAGATTACTGATATGACAGGGGCCCAGGGAATGTGCATTGATCAATTTTTCTTCTTTTTTTCTATGTCTGTAGTTAATTTGGCCAGATCAGTAGCACTTCCAATGTATTTTAGTACATTTTTATTTAGCCATGGAGTGCTCTCACAATTTTTCCTTTTTGGTTTCAGCAAACGTCTGAGTAAGAGTGCACAGCCGTCTGAAGAGTAGTGGGAAGTAGAATGATTGACTGGTGGAGGTGTCAATATCGGTAGAAGTCTGAGCCAAGTGCAACAGCCCGAGGCCCTCAGCAAAGTGAAGAGAGCAAACTGCTGTGTTCAAAGGTGTAGTTCCTGAACCAAAATGTTTAGACCATGAAAAATCTAAACATTCATTAAAAATTTAGATAAACAAACATGACTGAAGCATTCTGTGTGCCTGGCACTGACTTACAGCCAGACAATAGAAGATCAAAACAAATGGAAATACACATACATAGGAACAGAAGAAAATATACATAATCTTGTGGGAATTTCAGTCAAATAGTAGTCCTAGCAATAACGTCTCAAAATAGAAAGGCAAAAACATCCTTCAACAGAAATCCATCTATTTTACATAAACTGGCAGCACGGGTCTTGTTCTTGCAGCAAAGTTTAGTTCCACTTTGGGCAGTTAATTCATTTAAATATATATATTTCTCAATTATTATTATTATTTACATGTATTTATATAGCGCCAACATATTGCGTAGCATTATGTTCTCACGGTCTTTTCATGGGAGTCTTTCCCCCATACAACCTCACTGAGATTGCAAACTGGAAAATGAGGTTCAATGTTGATAAATGCAAGTTATACACTAAATGGCAATGTGTTGGGAGTGTCCTTAAATGAGAAGGATCTTGGGGTTTTTGTAGATAACACATTGTCTAATTCTGGGCAGTGTCATTCTGTGGCTACTAAAGCAAATAAAGTTCTTGTATAAAAAAAGGGCATTAACTCAAGGGATGAAAACATAATTGTGTCTCTTTATAGGTCCCTGGTGAGGCCTCATCTGGAGTATGGGGGCAGTTTTGGACTCCAGTCCTTAAGAGGGATATAAATGAGCTGGAGAGAGTGCAGAGACTAAGTGCAACTAAACTGGTTAGAGGGAGGGAAGAGTTAAATTATGAGGGGAGACTGACAAGGTTGGGGTTGTTTTCTCTGGAAAAAAGGCGCTTGTGAGGGGACATGATTAGACTTTACAAGTACATTAGAGGACATTATAGACAAATAGCAGGGGACCTTTTTACCCATAAAGTGGATCACGTACCAGAGGCCTCCCCTTCAGACTAGAGGAAAAGAAGTTTCATTTAAAGGAACAGAGTAGGGGGTTCATCACAGTGAGGACAGTGAGGTTGGGGAATGCACTGCCGGGTGATGATTCAGTTAATGACTATAAGAGGGACTTGGATGATTTCTTGGACAGACATAATACAAAGGCTATTGTGATACTAAACTCTATAGTTAGTATAGATATGGGTATATATCATTTATGTGACAGTAGAGAGGGGTGTGTGTATGGGGCTGGGTTTTCATTTGGAGGGGTTGAACGTGATGGACTTTGTCTTTTTTCAACCCGATTTAACTATGTAACTAACTATGTAACTAACTATGTAACACTGTATACCCCATTTACAGGAATGCTTTATGCTTAAAGCTGTTTGTTTTCCAAATAATAAAAACATCATAGTGCTGACTGACGGGTTTACTGAAGTGAAGTCAGAAGCTTTTCATTCTGTTGCTTTTCATGACGTCTCTTTTAATTTCCTCTTTCTTTATTGTAAGCGTGAGCACAAGGCTTTAATCCTGATCTTCTCATCGGTATTGAAAAAGTTCCATTAACATGACCGACTGTTTTTATAGTGAATGCTTTTCCCTCCATCGAGTTGCCGAACTGCTGGGTTATGCCGGGCTCCTTTTCTCAATTCTATAAATCCAACAATTGCTTCTTATTCTTCTTCATTGTAATTGTTCAGATTCCATTCCATGCAATGAAATCATTTGTTGCCGACTCATTATTGACAAACAATTCTTCTTCATGTGAAAAATACTCACAACAATTAAAAGATTTATTTCTTCTTGATTTACCATAATTGTGCTGTACAGGTATAGGATCCCTTATCCGGAAACCCGATATCCAGAAAGCTCCGAATTACGGAATGGCTGTCTCCCATAGACTCCATTTTATCCAAATAATACAAATTTTTTTAAACGATTTAGATTCGACCATCTAATTAAAATACTTCGAATTCGAATATCGAAGTCGAAGTATTTTTTACCGAATTTGGCCATCGAACGATCGAAGTAAAATCGAACAATTCGAACGATTTTACTTTGATGTGTAAAGACTTAGAAAATGGTTGTAGAAGGTCCCCATAGGCTAACATAGCACTTCGACAGGTTTAATTTGGCGAAGTATTGAAGTCTAAGTTTTTTAAAAGAGACAGTACTTTGATTATCAAATGGTCGAATATTCAAACTATTTTTACTTCAAATCGAATTTGAAGTACATTTTAAGTCGTAGTATCCTATTTGATGGTCGAAGTATCCAAAAAATTACTTTGAATTCCGATTTTTTTTTACTTTGAAAATTCACTTCGATCCTTGATAAATCTGCACCTATGTGTCAGGCAATCATTTCTGACTTACAGTATCCAATGAAACATGAACATGGCGGCTTGCTGTAGATTTATGTTTTCATACATTCTCCACATTGGCCCTAGTTTGGCTCAGTAGAGAAAAGCTTTTTAGTTCTAGTTTAGTTGAGAAGAGAGGACATTTGGCCTAGTCCTTAATACAACTGCTAAAAGTTGGCTTCATAATTTCATCCTGCCCCCCCCTTTTAAAGGAAAACTAAACCCTAAAAATTAATGTGGCTAAAATGTCATGTTTTATTTACTGAATTTATTGCACGAGGCTAAAGTTTGAGCTTGTCAATAGCAGCAATGATCCAGGACTTCAAACTTGTCACAGGGGGTCACCATCTTGGAAAGTGTCTGTGACACTCACATGCTCAGTGGGCTCTGATTGGCTGTTGAGAAGCTAAGCTTAGGGCTCGTCACTAATTATCCAGCAGAAAATGAGCTTCCCTGGCTGTAATATAAGCTGATGCTACAGGTTTGCTGATTATCAAATTCTGATGCTAATTGCACTGGTTTCTGTGCTGCCATGTAGTAATTATGTGTATTAATTACTAATCAGCCTTATATTGTGAAATTTCTATTCTATGTGTACTGTATATTGTGAGTGGCTCCCTAAGCTCAGTAAGTGACAGCAACACAGAGTATGTGCAGTGAATCAGCAGAAAAGAAGATGGGGAGCTACTGGGGCATCTTTGGAGACACAGCTCTTTACTGCTAAAGAAAACAAAATGTATAATGTTTCTAGCCTACTTCTTTAGTTATGCTTTAGTTTTAATTTAAAGGGTAAGTAAAGTCTTAAACTATATTGCAGATAGGTTTCATTTTCAGCAGTGGACCTGATAATGGGAATTTATTTTTTGACTTGGCGTACCCTTACAAGACAGGGAATTTCTGTTTTCTATTATCTAACCGATTTGATTTGCCCGGTAATGGAGTGTAAAATGCATATTCATGGGGTTGATGGGCAGATGAAAAAAAAAAAAAAATTTTCTGCATGTATCACTATTTTCCGTTATTGCCTAGTAAGGAGGTTAAAGGGCCAGGAAGAGGAGACTCAGCTCACTCTAAAGGCAATCCTGTCTAATGGTTTCAGCAAACTACAGACATAGAAAAAAAGAAGAAAAATTGATCAATGCACATTCCCTGGGCCCCTGTCATATCAGTAATCTATGCAGATGCATGTATTTACAAAGACAGGGGGTTTTTTTAGTTACAAAATTATGATCATAAGATTGATAAGCCACCATACCACGTCAAGGTAAAACCCACGTTTAAATGGTGTAACAATGCCTTTGGAAATGGGTGTTGGTCTGGGCAGTTTCTCTCTCTTAAAAGCCGCAAGCGGGGGAGGATTAATCTCATGGAACCAATGCTGGGGTCTAGGTTATCTCTCCCCTTTGAAAGCTAATGGCGGGGGAGGACTAAGCCCTATGATGAAAACCAATGCCCAGGTCGGGAGACCTTATTTTTCAGGTAATGCTCTTATGCCGGGAGGCTTTAGCATTTGAAATTATGACCAGAGGTAAATAGTTAGGGACCGCCATATGGGTTTTACCTTGACGTGGTATGGTGGCTTATCAATCTTATGATCATAATTTTGTAACTAAAAAAACCCCCTGTCTTTGTAAATACATGCATCTGCATAGATTACTGATATGACAGGGGCCCAGGGAATGTGCATTGATCAATTTTTCTTCTTTTTTTCTATGTCTGTAGTTAATTTGGCCAGATCAGTAGCACTTCCAATGTATTTTAGTACATTTTTATTTAGCCATGGAGTGCTCTCACAATTTTTCCTTTTTGTATTTTGTATTGTAGCAGATTTATTCTGTTTGGAAGTTCAGCAGCTATGCTGCAGGCCAGGCTTCCATGTGGTTGTAGCACCCCCATACCTGTCTCTTTAAATGGTGTAACAATGCCTTTGGAAATGGGTGTTGGTCTGGGCAGTTTCTCTCTCTTAAAAGCCGCAAGCGGGGGAGGATTAATCTCATGGAACCAATGCTGGGGTCTAGGTTATCTCTCCCCTTTGAAAGCTAATGGCGGGGGAGGACTAAGCCCTATGATGAAAACCAATGCCCAGGTCGGGAGACCTTATTTTTCAGGTAATGCTCTTATGCCGGGAGGCTTTAGCATTTGAAATTATGACCAGAGGTAAATAGTTAGGGACCGCCATATGGGTTTTACCTTGACGTGGTATGGTGGCTTATCAATCTTATGATCATAATTTTGTAACTAAAAAAACCCCCTGTCTTTGTAAATACATGCATCTGCATAGATTACTGATATGACAGGGGCCCAGGGAATGTGCATTGATCAATTTTTCTTCTTTTTTTCTATGTCTGTAGTTAATTTGGCCAGATCAGTAGCACTTCCAATGTATTTTAGTACATTTTTATTTAGCCATGGAGTGCTCTCACAATTTTTCCTTTTTGTATTTTGTATTGTAGCAGATTTATTCTGTTTGGAAGTTCAGCAGCTATGCTGCAGGCCAGGCTTCCATGTGGTTGTAGCACCCCCATACCTGTCTCTTTAAATGGTGTAACAATGCCTTTGGAAATGGGTGTTGGTCTGGGCAGTTTCTCTCTCTTAAAAGCCGCAAGCGGGGGAGGATTAATCTCATGGAACCAATGCTGGGGTCTAGGTTATCTCTCCCCTTTGAAAGCTAATGGCGGGGGAGGACTAAGCCCTATGATGAAAACCAATGCCCAGGTCGGGAGACCTTATTTTTCAGGTAATGCTCTTATGCCGGGAGGCTTTAGCATTTGAAATTATGACCAGAGGTAAATAGTTAGGGACCGCCATATGGGTTTTACCTTGACGTGGTATGGTGGCTTATCAATCTTATGATCATAATTTTGTAACTAAAAAAACCCCCTGTCTTTGTAAATACATGCATCTGCATAGATTACTGATATGACAGGGGCCCAGGGAATGTGCATTGATCAATTTTTCTTCTTTTTTTCTATGTCTGTAGTTAATTTGGCCAGATCAGTAGCACTTCCAATGTATTTTAGTACATTTTTATTTAGCCATGGAGTGCTCTCACAATTTTTCCTTTTTGGTTTCAGCAAACGTCTGAGTAAGAGTGCACAGCCGTCTGAAGAGTAGTGGGAAGTAGAATGATTGACTGGTGGAGGTGTCAATATCGGTAGAAGTCTGAGCCAAGTGCAACAGCCCGAGGCCCTCAGCAAAGTGAAGAGAGCAAACTGCTGTGTTCAAAGGTGTAGTTCCTGAACCAAAATGTTTAGACCATGAAAAATCTAAACATTCATTAAAAATTTAGATAAACAAACATGACTGAAGCATTCTGTGTGCCTGGCACTGACTTACAGCCAGACAATAGAAGATCAAAACAAATGGAAATACACATACATAGGAACAGAAGAAAATATACATAATCTTGTGGGAATTTCAGTCAAATAGTAGTCCTAGCAATAACGTCTCAAAATAGAAAGGCAAAAACATCCTTCAACAGAAATCCATCTATTTTACATAAACTGGCAGCACGGGTCTTGTTCTTGCAGCAAAGTTTAGTTCCACTTTGGGCAGTTAATTCATTTAAATATATATATTTCTCAATTATTATTATTATTTACATGTATTTATATAGCGCCAACATATTGCGTAGCATTATGTTCTCACGGTCTTTTCATGGGAGTCTTTCCCCCATACAACCTCACTGAGATTGCAAACTGGAAAATGAGGTTCAATGTTGATAAATGCAAGTTATACACTAAATGGCAATGTGTTGGGAGTGTCCTTAAATGAGAAGGATCTTGGGGTTTTTGTAGATAACACATTGTCTAATTCTGGGCAGTGTCATTCTGTGGCTACTAAAGCAAATAAAGTTCTTGTATAAAAAAAGGGCATTAACTCAAGGGATGAAAACATAATTGTGTCTCTTTATAGGTCCCTGGTGAGGCCTCATCTGGAGTATGGGGGCAGTTTTGGACTCCAGTCCTTAAGAGGGATATAAATGAGCTGGAGAGAGTGCAGAGACTAAGTGCAACTAAACTGGTTAGAGGGAGGGAAGAGTTAAATTATGAGGGGAGACTGACAAGGTTGGGGTTGTTTTCTCTGGAAAAAAGGCGCTTGTGAGGGGACATGATTAGACTTTACAAGTACATTAGAGGACATTATAGACAAATAGCAGGGGACCTTTTTACCCATAAAGTGGATCACGTACCAGAGGCCTCCCCTTCAGACTAGAGGAAAAGAAGTTTCATTTAAAGGAACAGAGTAGGGGGTTCATCACAGTGAGGACAGTGAGGTTGGGGAATGCACTGCCGGGTGATGATTCAGTTAATGACTATAAGAGGGACTTGGATGATTTCTTGGACAGACATAATACAAAGGCTATTGTGATACTAAACTCTATAGTTAGTATAGATATGGGTATATATCATTTATGTGACAGTAGAGAGGGGTGTGTGTATGGGGCTGGGTTTTCATTTGGAGGGGTTGAACGTGATGGACTTTGTCTTTTTTCAACCCGATTTAACTATGTAACTAACTATGTAACTAACTATGTAACACTGTATACCCCATTTACAGGAATGCTTTATGCTTAAAGCTGTTTGTTTTCCAAATAATAAAAACATCATAGTGCTGACTGACGGGTTTACTGAAGTGAAGTCAGAAGCTTTTCATTCTGTTGCTTTTCATGACGTCTCTTTTAATTTCCTCTTTCTTTATTGTAAGCGTGAGCACAAGGCTTTAATCCTGATCTTCTCATCGGTATTGAAAAAGTTCCATTAACATGACCGACTGTTTTTATAGTGAATGCTTTTCCCTCCATCGAGTTGCCGAACTGCTGGGTTATGCCGGGCTCCTTTTCTCAATTCTATAAATCCAACAATTGCTTCTTATTCTTCTTCATTGTAATTGTTCAGATTCCATTCCATGCAATGAAATCATTTGTTGCCGACTCATTATTGACAAACAATTCTTCTTCATGTGAAAAATACTCACAACAATTAAAAGATTTATTTCTTCTTGATTTACCATAATTGTGCTGTACAGGTATAGGATCCCTTATCCGGAAACCCGATATCCAGAAAGCTCCGAATTACGGAATGGCTGTCTCCCATAGACTCCATTTTATCCAAATAATACAAATTTTTTTAAACGATTTCCTTTTTCTCTGTAATAATAAAACAGTCGCTTGTTCTTGATCCCAACTAAGATATAATTAATCCTTATTGGAAGCAAAACCAGCCTATTGGGTTTATTTAATGTTTAAATGAATTTCTAGTAGACTTAAGGCATGAAGATCCAAATTACAGAAAGATCCGTTATCCGGAAAACCCCAGGTCCCGAGCATTCTGGATAACAGGTCCCATACCTGTATCAGTATTTGGTTTTAAATAACACAGGAGTAGTTCTGAATATTGAGCATTGCTGCTCTGTAAAATAATTCTCATTCTTGCTCAACTAGTTTTGTATTAAATTTTGAATTAATGACACAGTCAGTAGTTTCATGTATTATCTCTATAGTACTGTATATTTACATATTTATATTGCAAGTAGTACAAGGGATCTATTATACGCAATGCATGGGGCCTGGGGTTTGCATGTAAAGGGTTTTTTTTTTCATTATATAGGGCACAATGCCTTGATGTTATTTAAAATATTTATGCATTAAAGGATTGTTTTATAATCAATGGTCTCAATTCAATTCAATGTGCTAAATGTGTGATAAAGAAAAGATGTGATTACTTGTGATAAAAATGTCAAAGTTTATTACTTAAAGGAAAACTAAAGAAGTAGGTAGAAATGTTGTACATTATTGTAACGCTTTTTTGGGCTATCCAGGCAATAAGAAGTTAAAGGGTCCAGCTAGTGGAGTGAGCATGGGTTACATGTGACCTACACAACAGGGCCAGGGCCTTCGCCAGGTGGAAGCTTCCCCTTTAAGATGTAGAAGAACTACACAACACAGGCTAATAAGTGCAAAAGTAGATAAATTGGACACCAGGAGGTTCTTGATAAAATAACTGGAAGGAATTTATTGCTCAAGGACAATTGACCTCAGGTTTTACTCACACAGGAGTTCAGGAGAGAGCAGATGATACTGAGTCAGGCAGATCACACGATACAGCAGGAAGGTTGTCACTCCCATAAGTCTGAACAGGCCTGGAGTACATCAATTCATACAAGACCGATGTTACCTCTGTGGGGATCGGGATCAATCACTGTAGAGATCAGGCAGTCCTCTGCTAACCTAGGTCCCTATCAGTGAGTTCCCCGCACTAAAGGCAACAACAAGGGAAGGCTTGTAGGAAGCTACTTCCAGCTATCAATCCTTGATGGAGCGACAGCTGCTCATGCTGCTAAGTACTATCTGCCTTACTTTCCTAGAGAGTCTATTACCACAACTTCCCTAGACTAGCTATTCCTCTAACTCTCATGGGGTTGCATGGTCCCCTACTCAAGCACCAAAGGTGTCAGGTCCCTTTCGGGTAAATGGCTTTACTGGGTGATCCCAGGCTCAATGGAAACACCCAGCTTCAAGGACACCAGGAGCCAAAGAAAGGTAGGGAAATAACTCTATAGGGGCACAGCCATCCTATAGGTCCCTACATAATGTTTTGTGCTTCCTTACCATCCCAAGGCAACCACAGTCCTTTAGGCGTAAAGATTTGTGTCTCCAAAGATGCCCCAGTAGCTCCCCATCTTCTTTTCTGCTGATTCACTGCACATGCTCTGTGCTGCTGTCACTTACTGAGCTTAGGGAGCCACTCACAATATACAGTACACATAGAATAGAAATGTCACAATATAAGGCTGATTAGTAATTAATACACATAATTACTACATGCCATCACAGAAACCAGTGCAATTAGCATCAGAATTGAATAATCAGCAAACCTGTAGCATCAGCTTATATTACAGCCAGGGAAGCTCATTTTCTGCTGGATAATTAGTGACGAGCCCTAAGCTTAGCTTCTCAACAGCCAATCAGAGCCCACTGAGCATGTGAGTGTCACAGACACTTTCCAAGATGGTGACCCCCTGTGACAAGTTTGAAGTCCTGGATCATTGCTGCTATTGACAAGCTCAAACTTTAGCCTCGTGCAATAAGTTCACTATATAAAATATAGTATTTTTAGCCACATACATATAACCATATCGTGCTTACATTCTCTTTTAAAAAGTGATTAACCCTTTGCAATCCAGGGCCCTCTTTGCTTATGAAAGATACCGGAAACTGAGATTTACAGCCCAGTGTCTCCACTAGTGCCTAACACTGAGGATCACACCTCAGAGGAATTCCACTAAGGAAATAAAACACACAGTTTGCAGTAAACCAAAAAAAAACTTTATATAAAGGAAAGAATAGGTTAAACAGGGCAATGCAATAATATTCCTACACTGTCAAGTAACTAGTACAGACTCTCTCGACTCTGGGTGGACAACACAGTTCAGTTTACATCAAATGTCCCTTTTCCCAAGAGCTCTTAATTCCCAAGGTAACACTACTTTGTACCTCTCCTTTAGGATATAGGCTAAAGCTCCCATGTGGCCGGCTCACGTAAAAACACCTGTCCTCACACTATGGACAGACAAGGGTTGCAACTGGCATCCAACCACTCAACGGAATGCAGGACAACCTTTCCTTCTAGGCTGAAACTCAAATCTGTCCAGCTGAGCACAAATAACGGTTTTACTTAGTACTGCATACCTCCCAACTGTCCCGTTTTCAGACAGTCCCTCTTTTGACAGCTCAACCCGCAGTCCCTCGTTTGTACTGGAAAGTCCAGTTTTTCTCTCCACTGAAGAGCAGGAAAAAAAAAACCAAAGTTTCTAATTTAATTTTGGCAGAGCCCAAAACAGCCACAGCTGCATATAAGATACTTTTGTAACAATTTTGAGATAAGCAAATAAGTAATTGTAACGATATAAAAATAACAGGTCCCTTGGGAAAAGTTAGACACACAGCTTAAAGGGCAATTTACCTTCATTAGCAAAACTGCAATAACTGAAAAAAAAACACAGAAATAAATTCAAACTTTCATAACCTGTCAAATTTTGTAAAATTAACATGGTAATTAGGGGGTGTGGCCACAAAAATGGGTGTGGTCAAAAATAACTTTTTTGTCCCTCTTTTTATTTACAAAATGTTGGGAGGTATGGACTGCAGCTCTTTCACATTACATGCTGCACCTTCAATCTCCCCAGATCAGCTCTCAGCCTCTTTGGCTCTGTGGGTGTTTCTGACACCCCCCCATTGAAAAACTCCAAATATGAAATAATATAAAATGATTAGCCTCTGTGTCTCAAGCAATTTGTCTCACCATGTCCATAACCAATCTGCAGGTTTCTATTTTAGACAACTTTTTAAAATGTTCTTCTTTTTGTTCCATTTTGATGGCTTGTTGCTTGCTTTTAGCTGCACTTTCTTTATAATGTTGCTCTGAAGTAGATGTCGAATTACATGATGGAGCTACTGCAAGTTTAGTGACCCATTGATATTTGATTGAACAGGCCATTAATGGTTACAATTAAGAAGCAGTTTTAGTTTAAGGATGTATTTAATGTAGAGCAAGACATTTTCACAGCACTTACTGCATTTAGATTGACATAAAGTCTTTGAATAAATAGATAATCACTGTGTTAGGCTTTTCAAGTCCAGGGTCCGGCAAGATTCAATTGAACAAACAATCTAATTTGCCATATACTGAATCCCCGCTGAGATCCAAAGAACCAGCTGTGCCATCAGTGAGACTTTCATGTAAAGGGACAAGCAGAGATCATGTATCTTGGCTCAGCAAGCACATATTTCTTTTATAATAAAATAGAAGTCCTTATGGGAGGGTGTTTTTTCTGGAATTCCCCTTATTGCCTCTGTTTTTATTCTCAGTATTCACAGAACACATCTGCTGTCAAGGTGGGTTCTGAGCGAGGTGACATTTTGGTGATCACATATATGTCTTAGAATTCACTCAAGTGTTTGGTAAAATATTCACCAGAGCATTGGGCTGAATCCAAAATTTGAGTTCTGGGGTGTTTGTACATAAAATAGTGTCAGTTTCGGCACCCTATATCCAGAACCCAAGCTAAGCTCCCTGGTCTCGGCTCTCACTTCTGCCTCTAACCGCCGCCTTTCACCTCGGGAGGAGCCCTCGGTTCTGGACGAGCAAAGGGGCACAATCGTCTCACCAGGTTACTGGAAGGAAGAACACCCCCAGGAACAGGCAGGCCCAGGCCAGCACAAGCAGATAGAATGGTCAGACAGGCCAGAATCAGGATAGAGAGTGTAGAATAGTCGAAGGACAGGCTAAGGTCGGATTGGAGAGGTCAGAATAGTCACAGACAGGCAGGATCAGGATTGGAGAGATCAGAGTAGTAATCAGGCAGGCAAGGGTCAAAACACAATAGAACAGTCAGAATACAAGTATGAAGCACCTAGGAACAAAGCAAATTGAACCTAACAATGGGCAAGGTCCTGTAAACTAAATGGGCTTTATATACATTTGAATTTCACGCCAAATGCGACTGCGCCTTTAAATGCAGAACGTGCGCGCGCCTTTAGAGGAAGCCGGCACAGAAGCAGGAAGCAGCGCAGCAGGCGTCCACGCCGAGAACGCGGCGTTGGACCCCACTGCCCACTAGGCCACCAGGGTAAGGCTCCTTACGAATAGTCACTGTTCCATCCTGGACTGCTAGACTCATTTGAATTTACTCTACTGAAAAAAATGTTCAGGAAACTTTAAGATGCAAGGAGAGAGCCCTACTCTACTTCATAGGAACTTGTCCAGGAGAAAAACTTTAGGAGATGCTGGAAGGGAGTTTGGTACATAGTTGAGCTGTCAGAAAGAAAGGGTTTCTAGAAATCAACAAATGGCTATAAGGAATTATTGTTGTGTCACTGGGAGAGAAGAGACCAGAGCTAAAGTTAACTAGTAGATGGGAGTTGTAGAACATGGCTACAGTTCAGGGTAGACATATACGTTTGGTCCCTAACCTGCATAGCGTGGTTCTCAGCACACTAATACATGAATCCTTCTCTCATTGGCTGCAGGTGGTCAATAATAAACTAACAATTGCATCTGTATTGACTTTTGGCAAACATATTGTATTTACAGGCTTGTTCCATTATAGAAACATTAATACAAATGGGTACAGTATAATAAAAACATTTCTAAAATGAAAAACAAATTAATGGAGGCCTGTTACTGACAGATAAAACATGAATCTAAATGAATGCATTCATTTTGCAAAGCCTCAAATACATTCATGAAGAACAGATGGGGCCTGCTTGGTGTATACAGCGCAGCGCTGCGGAAAATACTGGCTCTTCCTGAATAAACGATAATGTTATTGGGCTTGACACAAGCTTTATAGAACTTCTTTTGGCAACAACAGTATTGCCAGTGTGTCTCTCCTTTGCAGAAAAACAACAGGAATCAGGAGTCCCGAGTGCATTTCTGTAAGTGAAATTTCAGGCAGAAATAATAAAGTGCTAATTTAAAAAAAGCCATTATATTGTGCAAGCTCAAACTTGATTCAGAAGGGTAATTGCCCCTGTACACTTGAACCTAGTACTAAACTTTAATGAAAATAGACACAGGGGGAAAAGAACAGGACCCATAGACACAAAGGAGTCCTGGGAGAGGCACTTACCTTGAGGAGGTGATACAGGGCTCCCTTATCATATTGTGCCTCATAGGCAAACGCCCACTTTTGGACTCCACCCACTTTACAATGCGCTTTCACTGAATTTTCAGGAAAAACAAACCACAGCAGTGGGGGTAGTCATTTAAAAAAGACACACTTTTGGTCTAAGTGAAACCTGCCTAACTTATTGTTGATCCAAAGAAAGAAGAAAAGTCCATCTTAAGCCTCTTCAATTTGCCTCAAGAAAATTCCTTCCTGACTCCAAGATGCAATTGGACCAGTCTCTGGATTAACTTTGTAATAAGATTTTTAACCCTGCATTTTCTGTATACCCTCAGAACTCATAGCAACATGTAACAGTGGCAATTCCCCCAGAACTCACGGCAGGCTGACTGGCACACTGAGAAGTTCTCATATAAATACCCTAGAACTCATGGCAGGATGGCACAGTGACTATTCCATGTCTGTACCCTCACAACTCACAGCAGGATGGCATAGGGACTATTCCATGTACAAATACCCAAAAACTCATAGCAGGTTGGCATAGTGGCAATTCCATGTCTATACCCCCACAATTCACAGCAGTCTAGCACTATTCCATGTACAAATACCCCAGAACACATAGCATTATGGCATAGTGAAAATTCCATGTACAAATAACCCAGAACTCATAGCAGGATGGAACAGTGACTATTCGTAAGGAGCCTTACCCTGGTGGCCTAGTGGGCAGTGGGGTCCAACGCCGCGTTCTCGGCGTGGACGCCTGCTGCGCTGCTTCCTGCTTCTGTGCCGAGAAACCTAAGTTGTCATGGAAGCTCAGGAGCCCACTGTCCAGAAAGAAAAAATTGAGGTTGAACCCAACAGATTTCAAACAACAAAAGAACTGCTCAAAACAACTGGCTCAGCAAACTAGGAGAGAAAACTCTACAGGGCAAGACTCAGCTGTCTTTCTACACCTAAAAGACAAGGGACACTCCTTTGAAGATAGCAATGTCTGAGTATTTTATAAAGAAGACCACTGGTTGTGAAGCATGAAAGATGCGATTCATGTCAAGGTGGAGAAACCATCCCTGAACAGAGGCGGGGCCTTCAACACCACCTGTCTGCTACATACAATGTTGTTCTAACATCTGTACCCCACAAAAAATGGAGTGCTCACCTCAGACAATATATCCTTTCGGATCAGGTGCTTCCAGCAGTATTCGATCACACCTGCCACGGATCCAAACCTCAATTGTAGAAATCCAATATACTGCAGCACACTGTAATTTGTGTAAAATTTGAAGGTGTACTTTATTGGCTCAAATACGAGCAGACCTGTGGCAACGTTTCGGGCCTCGCAAGAGGCTTGAGAAAGGGTCCTGCGAGGCCCGAAACGTTGCCACAGGTCTGCTCGTATTTGAGCCAATAAAGTACACCTTCAAATTTTACACAAATTACAGTGTGCTGCAGTATATTGGATTTCTAACATCTGTACCCCGGTGGATTCAGAACACTTCACACGTCCATTCATGCAACTCTCACAAGTAACACCTGTGTCTAGGAGTTGCATGTCACATTGGTAATCCTATCACAGTAACTACATAGAATCTACACCTCTGTGAATTTCAGATGTCACCTCTCTAATGAGTTACCATGTGCCGTTGTGATTGGATTGGTGGAAGAGTTTATATGCCGAAAACTTCCCACACCAGTCAGTTGAACTGAAGAAGCTGCTCGGATGAGCAGCGAAACCTCTTCAATAATTACTCAGAAAATCCAGTTTATTTTTGAATTACTTGTATTAGATAACCCAAAACCATCAGCGTCCAGGAACTATGAGAGGAGACTATGATGCACATCACCTAACTCCAGTCAAGTCATCCTTCCAAAAAAGGTTCTTCCAAATGAACTTTACAGGAATATAAGAAAACATGGGTATCCAGTCTTCACGTTTCCACCATATTTTAAATTGCAACTCCTATAATCTATTTACAGTATTTACAGTGTTTTGCAGCTGTTGTTGAACTATAGACTAGTGATTAGCCAATCTGTCCCATTTCATTTCACAGAAAATATTTGGGGGCAATATGATGGATTTTTGGCTCCTGCTGGCACAAGTACATATTTGGGGGCAACAGTGTCGTTTTTTTTGGCTGCTGCTGGCTCAGGTACATGGGGCAATATGGTGGCTACTGGCTCAGGTACATGGGGCAATATGGTGGCTACTGGCTCAGGTACATGGGGCAATATGGTGGCTACTGGCTCAGGTACATGGGGCAATATGGTGGCTACTGGCTCAGGTATATGGGGCAATATGATGGCTACTGGCTCAGGTACATGGGGCAATATGATTGCTACTGGCTCAGGTACATGGGGCAATATGATGGCTGCTGGCTCAGGTACATGGGGTAATATGATGGCTGCTGGCTCAGGTACATGGGGCAATATGATGGCTACTGGCTCAGGTACAGGTACATGGGGCAATATGATGGCTGCTGGCTCAGGTACATGGGGTAATATGGTGACTGCTGGCTCAGGTACATGGGGTAATATGGTGGCTGCTGGCACAGGTACACAGATGTTTGGGGCAATATGATGGATTTTTTTGGCTGCCACTGGCATAGGTACAGATTAGGGGTAACAATATGATGGATGTTTTGTTTTATATTGGCACAGGTACAGATTGGGGGCAATCTGAGGGATAGACTGCCGCTAGCACAGGTACAAATGGGGGCATTATTAAAAGGGTGCTGGCACAGGTACATTGGGCAATATGATAATGCAGGACTGTTGGGTGGGAAATGGTACCGCAGGACTGTGTGTGTGTGGAGGGGGCACTGAATGAAGCCCTTGCCTAGGATGCCAAAATACGTTGGCCTGGTCCTCTTAGCATTGGTTTCAGTTTAGGATTAGTCGCATCACAAAATACAGTAGGGGCTTTGGGGGCATCCCTACTGTAAATATTCCTTGTCAATAGGCTGGTAAATAACTATAATGAGCAACTACATTATTTCCAAAATTATTAGATGTTACCTTTAACCCATATACAGTAACAGCCCAACCTAGGACACTTATATATTGCTCTTAATTAAAGGAAGAATTAAGATTGGATAGCCCCAATAAAGCACCAAATCAATATCAGTATCTGTAATGTCTCCATGGTATTAAACTGGTGCAGGGAAACTGAATTAACACATCAGCTCTAACTATTCCGATGCTTTTAACGTTATCTACAAATATGATCAGGTACATAATTGGCAATTGTTGTAAGTACATCTGGATGAAGTTAAGATCATCAATCATAACGTGTAATTGGCTCGGTGCGAGAATAAATAACAGTTTGAGCAAATTAAGAGAGATGAATGATTGAGAAATGAATACAGACATTAGTAATAATGAGAACAATTTGCTATTTCAGTGTCTTGGGTTGCTGAAATAATATTGAGCTTCTGCTCATTAAATTGAATGACATGCTCGTCCATCAGAGATCTTTCCAATTATAGCTGTTTTTTAATGCAAAAAATTCATACCCAATGGCTGCCCCCATGGCTACACAGCAGCTTGTTTATATAAACTATAGTAGTACTTATCTGTTATCTACTGTGTATCCTGTGCTTGAATGGCTGCCCCCATGACTACACAGCAGCTTGTTTATATAAACTATAGTAGTACTTATCTGTTATCTACTGTGTATCCTGTGCTTGAATGGCTGCCCCCATGGCTACACAGCAGCTTGTTTATATAAACTATAGTAGTGCTTATCTGTTATCTACTGTGTATCCTGTGCTTGAATGGCTGCCCCCATGGCTACACAGCAGCTTGTTTATCTAAACTATAGTAGTACTTATCTGTTATCTACTGTGTATCCTGTGCTTGAATGGCTGCCCCCATGGCTACACAGCAGCTTGTTTATATAAACTATAGTAGTACTTATCTGTTTATCTACTGTGTATCCTGTGCTTGAATGGGCTGCCCCCCATGGCTACACAGCAGCTTGTTTATATAAACTATAGTAGTACTTATCTGTTATCTACTGTGTAGCCTGTGCTTGAATGACTGCCCCATGGCTACACAGCAGCTTGTTTATATAAACTATAGTAGTACTTATCTGTTATCTACTGTGTATCCTGTGCTTGAATGACTGCCCCCATGGCTACACAGCAGCTTGTTTATATAAACTATAGTAGTACTTATCTGTTATCTACTGTGTATCCTGTGCTTGAATGGCTGTCCTCGTGGCTACACAGCAGCTTATTTATATAAACTATAATAGTACTTATCTGTTATCTACTGTGTATCCTGTACTTGCATGGCTGCCCCCATGACTACACAGCAGCTTGTTTATATAAACTATAGTAGTACTTATCTGTTATCTACTGTGTATCCTGGGCGTCAACATTTTTATGAGCGACAAATTTTTACACATGCAACAATATTTTTTCACTCTAACTGCATTCAAGTTGATGGGCGTTTTTATTGTGGCGACTTTTTTGTCTCAGCAACATTTTTTTTGTCCAAATACAATAAAGTCAATGGGAGAATTTTCTTATAGTGACTTTTTTGCCGCAGCGACTTTATGGTCGCTGTGAAATTTTTCACAACAGAGTTTTGCCAAAAAATTTGCAGATGGGGCGAAATGCAGAATTTTGCAGAGAATCCATGCCTGGCGAAAATATTTGCTCATCACTACTCCTTTCTCTTATTTCTGGAGTTATTCAGACAGATTTTCCTAGGAGTTATTATTACATGTAAATGTGCATCGTCTACATAAATGTCTGTTTTTTGCTTAATTACCCCTTAAGGGAACTTTCATCTCTATTCACGCTCACTCTGACTCTTTGCCTGTAATATATGAAAGGGAACAGAAGGTAAATCCTGATGCTACAGTTGTACTGCACGAGCTTGGGATTTAGTGTTTACAAATAATGCAAGTCTCTAAACGTATGAATATTTATAAGTAATAATTTGTGATAGTCTGCTTGGAATCCCTGTCTTTTGGGCCAGGAAATGTAGTGAAATTTGTTGATTTCTGGTGTCTAAGAAAGTCCATGGTGTGTTGTCTGCTAGGAAAACATTTAAGGATTACTCCTAGCTAGATATAAGGTTTAGTCAACTAAGGATTACTAACAGTCAGATAAGGTTTACTCCTAGGGGGTTATTTACTAAAATCTGAAATATTCTCATTAATTGATAAAAAAAAATCTGACCAAACCCTTATTTATCATTAAAAAAAAACATGAAAAAATCGAATCAACAAAAAACGCAACTTTTTTGGATTGTTGCACGAAAACCATGAATTTTTCAGATTTGACGGCCAAAAAGTCAGAATTTTTCATGAAATCAATGGAAAACCAGAAATGTTCGGATTATCGTACAAAACCCAGCGAACACAATAATATCTTCAAATTGCAGATTGTGTATAATTATTTATAAGTAATAATTTGTGATCGTGCGCTTGGAATCCCTGTCTTTTTGGCCAGGAAATGTAGTGAAATATGTCGCTTTCTGGTGTCTGAGAAAGTCCATGGTTGTCTGCTAGAAAAAGGTTTAAGGATTACTCCTAGCTAGATATAAGGTTTACTCCTAGTCAACTAAGGATTACTAAGGGGCCAATTCACCAAGCTCAAGTGAAGGATTCAAAGTAAAAAAACTTCGAATTTCGAAGTGTTTTTTGGGCTACTTCGACCATCGAATGGGCTACTTCGACCTTCGACTATAACTTCGACTTCGAATTGAAGGACTCGAACTAAAAATCGTTCGACTATTCGACCATTCGATAGTTGAAGTACTGTCTCTTTAAGAAAAAACTTCTACCCCCTAGTTCTCCACCTAAAAGCTACCGAACCCAATGTTAGCCTATGGGGAAGGTCCCCATAGGCTTGGCTAAATTTTTTTGGTCGAAGGATAATCCTTCGATCGTTGTATTAAAATTCTTCAAAACGTTCGATTCGAAGGATTTAATCGTTCGATCGATGGATTATTCCTTCAATCGTTCGATCGAACTTTTCGAAGTCGAAGAATTTTCATTCCCCAGTCGAATATCGAGGGTTAATTAACCCTCGATATTCGACCCTTGATGCATCGGCCCCTAACAGTCAGATAAAGTTTACTCCTAGGGGGTTATTTACGAAAATCTGAATTTTTCTGATTAATTGCTAATATAAAATCTGACCAAACCCATTTTTATCATTTAAAAAAACCATGAAAAAAATCGAAAACTAAAGCGACTTTTTTGGATTGTTGCACGAAAACCATGAATTTTTCAGATTTGACGCCCAAAAAGTCAGAATTTTTCATGAAGTCAGTGGAAAACCCGAAATGTTTGGATTTTCATACGAAACCCGCGCAGACAAAAATATCTTCAAGTTGAAAATAGGACCTCTGCCGTTGACTTCTACAGGACCTCGACAGGTTGAAAATGGAGTATTTTCGGATTCAGACTTTTTGCAGCCTGGGGTATAATAAATCTTGAAAAATTCAAGGTTTTTTTAGCACTAAAAATTTGGATAGAAAGAACTTTATTGCTTATGCTATGAGGTCATAGCATAAAAAACTTTTTTATTTTTTCCTTTGTATGTTAAGAATTGATTATTGTAGAATGTATATCCCTTTTTTTTCTTTCTGTTTCCCTTTTTTACCCAAAAATTGTTTGGATAAATAAAAAATAAAATAAAAAAAATATCAGCGTTTTGTAAATGAACTATAAAAACATTACATTTCTAAATCCGATGACTTCAGTCAGTGGAACAGAGCAGAATGAGAAGTTTACCTGCTGAGTAATTTCCGCACTGCTTTATTCTTGTAGCCGGTACAAAAGCCGACCATCGCAGTTTTGCAGTTTACGTCGCCCGACATTACGGTGTAACAGAAAGATTTGTATTTGAAATTGCTTTGTCACCCCGATTAAGTGCCATGAAATAGTTTAAGCACTGGCGTGAGAAATTGAGTTCCAGCTAAAAGCACCTCATTATAAAGAGCAAAATGTGTTTCCAATGAGACATGAGTTTGGGTGAAAACGAATTCTAGTTATTTCATAGAAAAGTGATAAGAATCTCACCTCTGAGGAATTCAGGTCTGGCGCTGTTATATAATGAGATATAGAAATTCTGGGCACTCACTATAAACATAATAATACAATACAAAAAAAGAATTAGTTGCTGTAATTATTTACAAAAGAAAAGGTTTCCGTCCCAAACATGGTGTACATATGGATTGTGCCCAGACCCTTTACTTCATTTTGGAGGGTCCTGACTTTAAGGGCAGAGACACACGGTCAAATTTGGGGAGATTCGTTGCCTGGCGACAAATCTCTTCTTCAGGGCGACTAGTCTCCTGGAACTCAAGGTTGTACAGTATATAAGTCGATAATCCGGGCAAAAATCCAAAAAATTCAGCCGTTTCGGAAAAAGCCCCCAAAAAATCAAGCAAATAATGATTTTCAATGGATTTAAACGAGTTTGTTTCACAATCCGATTAAATCAAGCTTTTTTAATACAGGTATGGGACCTGTTATCCAAGATGATCAGGACCTGGGGTTTTCTGGATACCGGATCTTCATACCTTAAGTCTACTAGAAAATCATGTAAACATTAAATAAACCCAATAGGCTGGTTTTGCTTCCAATAAGGATTAATTATATCTTAGTTTTGAATCAAGTACAAGCTACTGTTTTATTATTACACAGAAAAAGCAAATCATTTTTAAAAATGACGAATATTTGGATAAAATGGATTTGGGGCTTCAATTCGCCTTAAAATTTGCGAATTTCCTGCGAAATTCACGAACGCCGAAAAATTTGCGAAACGGCGCCCAGTGTCTTGTTTTTGACGCCGGCATCCATTTTTGACGCCGGTGTCCGTTTTTTTACGCTGGCGAATTTTCGTGGCGGTTTAGTGAATTTATTTGAACCTTATATTTAATTTGGGTTATTTTGGCTGCATTTAGTTGCTTAAATGCTCCTATTCAGCATCAGATCCATGATTCAATCACATAGTTTTCTTCCAGGTCCCAAATAACACTGAACTCAAAGGCATCTCTTAAACTTTCCAATAAAGGGATTATGTTATTAGCGCTGAATTGCAACATGTAGCACAGCACAAAGGCTAAATGCATCTCAATAGGAAATAATCTTTATAGGACAGGAATAAATTCGCCAGGCATGAACTCGCGGTGAATTTCCACGTTTCGCCGTTGGCGAATATATTTGTGAAACTGCAAGAAAATTTGCAGTCGGAAGGCGCGTCGGAATAGTTGCTTGCGTCAAAACTGACGCGCGTCAACTATATTCGGATGTCCATTGACTGTGATGCAGGCACGAGTGACAAAATTGATGCGGGAGTCAAAATTCACATTTCGAGGGACAAAGTCGTCCATCACTGCTTGTATTTCACTTAGCCTTGGATGCTCCCATAAACCCCCTTTTTTGTTTCCTTCCATATTGTAAATCTGTACTGGTCTTTCCTAGTCCCTAACCCAATTCCAAGTGACATTTTTATTCTTTAACATATTTTAACTTATAAATATTTCCCTTCTAACCACTGATTTGTATCTCTAGTTTACTTGCAGTAGTTGCTGTGTTATTCTTGTTTTGGACTTCTAAGCAGCCCCTACTTTATTATTCCCATGCCCATTGCAGCGCTAGCAGTTATTTTTCGTGTAGTCAGAGTGACTAGCAGATTGTGGGCCCAGGGCAAGCTCCAATAAAGAGGGACTCTGGAAAGTAGAATATAAAGCAGGCAAATAAAAGATACGGGAAGTACATTAGCTAAAGCCTTTAGGAGCCGGGCACCTGTATTTATTCAGAGATGATTGTGGAGGTTAATACAAAACACCGCGTAAATGTTCAATTTATTTTAATCCCTAGCGTTTAGTTTAACTACTAAACTTCTTTCGCTTTTACAACGGCATAAAATAAATGACACTCTATTAACGGCTGTGATGTATATAAATACATTCTTTCATTGACATTCACTTGGCATAATGATAGAGCTGATGTCAGCTTCATTGGATAGACCCTTGAGGTCCTCATTCTGTCTCCTGCTTTCCCCAAATCACAACATGTATTGCCGCAGCACAACGCCAGATGCTGACTGATGAGACACACGTAGCAGAGAGGTGATGATGTTCCCCTTTCCCTCGGGGGCTGGTTACACGTGTATTGGGGCTAATAGTCCAGATGGGCACAAGTCCCCTTCATTCCATGGAATCTGCAGGGCCCAACCTCAGCTGAATCGGCATTAGCCGTGTACATCTGTTCTTTATTTATATAGGAAAGATAATTCCCCCCTGCTTGTGCTCTCATTCCTGTAGAATCACTTATTGGGATAGTGCACTTGATTTAAAATAAGGTTTGCTCAAGATCTGTAACATCTGTAAATCAGTGTAGTGAATTTTTCCATTGCAGCCCCTGTAAGGTTTTGGTCAACCAATAAACCACCAGCCTCTCGTTCCCAAACAGAAATGATTTCTTACTCATTCATATTATAATTAGACGTCTGGCGTATCTTTGAAACGCAGGCTCAGGGAGAAGGATCCTTAGGAACGCCAGAGGTTTAGGGTAAGACCACAAGCTGCTATTTTAGGGAGATTAGTTGCCCAGTGACAAATTGCCTCCTCTTCGGGCGACTAATCTCCCCAAACTGCCTTCCTGCCGGCTAGAATTTAAATCGACGCCGGGATGGCACTCAGAGCGCTTTGTTTTCCGAAGTCATCCGAAGTTTTCTCGTGAGTAAATCGTGACTGTAAGTGAGGGAAGATGGGCAAAAATATGGTATGAATATCATATATCATAATTGCATTTCTTTGGGAAAATGTCCAAGGAATTACTTCCTTTTCATTAACTTTCATAGAAAAGATACTGCCAGGATCCAAGCATTGGTTTCGCAGACTTAATCTTCCCTGCATGGGATTTAAAAAACCAAAAACAATAAAATAAAAAAAAGAGAGAGAATAAGATCACACCAACCAAGGCATAATACACCCATAGGGCACACGATTATTTGGGGGGTGCTTCAACCACATGTAAGTTTAGTCATTCTTCTTGCAGAATATCTTTTATAAGAACAGGCAAACATGACTAAATATTTACTTTTATGTTCTGAATCACAAGTAATAAAGTTAAAACAATTAAAACTAAAAGACTTAATAGCTGATGAAGTGAGTCATGTAAATTAGAAGGAGTAACACTGACAAGACAAGGCAGTAATGGTGCCCCTTCTCTAACCCTATCTATGTCCACTTTGCACCAACAGACTAAGCCAATGCTTATCTATGGTATTCAGGAACCTCCTTACAAGACGACAGAATAACAGGTCAAAGGGAATGGTTAGGCTGGGGGCTCTATGGAGGTAGAGGAGGAAGGTCATTTAGACATTTAGGCAGGGGCTGACTGTGCCCATGGAACACAAAAGGGAAAGCAGGAACAGGGTGAATTGGGAGAGGAGTCAGTTTAGGAGCAGACTGGGTAGAAGCGGGATGGAGCGTGTGTAGAATAGAAAAAGACTGGATGAGACAGGACGGTGTGGGCGTAGATCAGGACAGGACGGAGCGGGTGTAGAATCACATTAGACTGGGGATAGGGTAACAAGCAGGAGAAAACTGGAAAGCAGGAAAAGACTGGAAAGCAGGAGAGGACTAGAAAGCAGGAGAAGACTGGAAAGCAGGAGAGGACTGGAAAGCAGGAGAAGACTAGAAAGCAGGAGAAGACTGGAAAGCAGGAGAGGACTGGAAAGCAGGAGAAGACTAGAAAGCAGGAGAAGACTGGAAAGCAGGAGAGGACTGGAAAGCAGGAAAGGACTGGAAAGCAGGAGAAGACTGGAAAGCAGGAGAGGACTAGAAAGCAGGAGAAGACTGGAAAGCAGGAGAGGACTGGAAAGCAGGAGAAGACTGGAAAGCAGGAGAGGACTAGAAAGCAGGAGAAGACTGGAAAGCAGGAGAGGACTGGAAAGCAGGAGAAGACTAGAAAGCAGGAGAAGACTGGAAAGCAGGAGAGGACTGAAAAGCAGGAGAGGACTGGAAAGCAGGAGAAGATTGGAAAGCAGGAGAGGACGGTATAACAGGAGGGGACTGGAGCAGAAATGGAAGGAAAAGGCAGAGCAAGATACAGAGCAAGACTAGGGAAGATATACAGTAAGACAAGGTTTAAGGCAGAACAGGACAGGAGGCAGAAACAGGAACAGGCAAGGTCAGGGTCAAGGTCAGGACAAGGCAGGGAAAAGCAAAGCAGGTACAGTGAAAAGGCAAAAGCAAGGAACCAGAGCTAGGGGAAAGCCACAGTGCTCTGGAAGGCAAGGTAAGTCAAGGGAAAAGGGCTAGAGCTGGAAACAACCTCACTAGGGGCACTGCCACAGTACTAGGAAGGCCAATGCTCAGGCAAAGAGTGTGACAAGGGCTGGCTTTATATAGGGCAGGGTCGGCCTTGATTGGCTGACTGCAAACCAATCAGGCTGCTGCTGGGCTAGGGCTGCAAAGGTCAGTTAATATATAGTGAGCAACCCTGTGGGCTGCTCACCTGGCCCAGTGGTTAAGGCATTGAGCCAGATAACCCAAAGTCGGCTCCTAGGATGGAAACTGAAGGTACTGCTGGATGGCTTTGCACCTGTGCCAGCACTATAGGGGTTAAACATGGTTTATACTTAAAATGTATGTCATTCTTTTTCCTTAGACATGAGAAAGAATAATGTGGCAAACAAAATGTTTCTCCTTGAGCATTTTACATAAATAAGGATTTCATTTTAGAAATGATGCTCATTGAAAATAAAGTTGTGACTTGTTCCTGTGATTAGACTGATCTCTAATGAACACAATCCTGGCCTTGATGAATCCGTCTAGACTCCCGTAAACAGATTAACTGATTAGATACTTTGGTTGATTAAATCATCAGGCTAGAATGAGTACATTTAGGGGAAACCCACAGGTAGTTTGCATATACACATCTGATTCAAATCCCAAGAAACTGTCACATGCCTGTAATGTAAATGATTTCCTTCAAATATTTCCATTTGTGCAATTTGGACTTTGGAATTATATGGTTTTAAGATATTTTTATTTTGACTATATTTCGATTTTGTGAAAGCAGAAGGTCCAGAGCTTCCCTACGTACTGTTTGCTGCAGAAAGACCCCCCCCCCCCGCAAGAACTGGTAATAAAATGACTTATATTGATTCGAAACAACCTATTCATCTTGAATTGATCACTTGCTGCTCCAATATATTGTATTTAATCAATACAGAGATCAAATCCATTGAGGATAAAAAAGCCTTCTATAGGACTTGACAATCCAGGCCAATTCTTTCAGCTTTTGGCTGGAATATTGTCAAAAACAAATCCCGAAGGTGCAGAGAATGATTAATAGCAATTTAAACTCATATTCTTCTAATGGAACTGACCCAATACAGCATATTGATTGGTTGTGATTCATGGATCAAACTGTTGGGATAATTATTTATTATCTATGGGATTATTTAGCATGCAAGATAACCACACAAGTCAACCAAAATGTACTTTAATAATAATTAGCAGCCTATAAACCTGGAGAAGGTGGTCAACAAGAATGTATTAAAGATCATCTCCAAAAAGATTGGTCAATAAAAAGGATTTTGTGCCTTGCACTTATCGAGTTTCATCTGCATTAAAGGAGAACTAAACCCCCCAAAATAATGTAAACCCCTATCCTCCATAGTCCCCCCTCCCTGTTCTCCCCAGCACAAGTGTTAATACCTGTAAATGCCCCTAAGTCTTTAATTACCCCTCAAAGCAGAGTCAGCGCAGCAGAGCTCACGGACGCCATCTTCACCACTTCCGGAGCCTTCAATAAGTGATCGCGTATCGGAGCATTCACAGTTGTAGCAATTTTTTCCAGTCCCGAACAACTACGCATGCGTCGACAGCCAACCCGAAGATTTTCGAAGCGCCGCAAAATGGTGCCCGTGAGCTTCATTTGCGTTGACTCTGCATTGAGGGGTAATTAAATACTAAGGGGCATTTGACAGGTATTAACTCCTGTGCAGGGGCACAGGGAGAGCATGGAGGGTAGTGATTTTCATTAGTTTGGGGGTTTAGTTTTCCTTTAAGCAATGCATGACATCACTGACTAAGAAAAAAACATAGAAGACCTCATTACAGGTCGTTTACTAGGTCCCTGGGTAGAAATACAAGAGCACTAAGGGGTACAAGAACATGTCCATTAGTGCTGATGCAGAGAACTTCTGTAAAAAATGTTGTGTAGGGTGCAGAGTCAGTGGGGGAAATTTACTAAAGGGTGAAGTGGCTAACGCTGGCGAAAATTCGCCAGCGTGATGTCATTTCGGGACTTCGCCAATTTACTAATGGTAGCTTGCGTAAATTTCGCCAAGGAGATAGACTGGCGCAACTTTGAACGCTAACGCCAGGCGATTTTACGGTCTGGCGAAAGAGCGTTACTACGCAAATTCACTAAGTTTTTGATTTTACTGACCCTTACCTCTATCGCCAGACTTGCCTTCGCCACCTCAGACCAGGTGAAGTGCAATAGAGTAGATAGGAGTTCCTCAAAAAAAAGTTTACAATTTTTCCAAGTCCCAAAAAAACGCTGGCGTTTTTTCCTATTTAAAGGGTGATTTCAGCGTTCGGTACCCTGTGCGCAACTTCGGATCTTCGTGAATTAGCGTTGTCCAGGCGAATTTACACCTTGCGAAGTGTTGCGATGTGTGCGAAGCCATCGCTGGCGAATTTTCGCCTGTTAGTGAATTTGCCCCAGTGGGTGCAGACCAGCCCTGTGATCATTACCTGCTGCAGGGCATGAGTAAAGTACCAGGCCCCATTCCACCAATGGGTTCTTACTTACTGTTGACCATGTTTAATATTTCTTTTTCAAAAATAGGTTTTATTATTTTTTCCTTATAGTTCTTGAGACATAAAAAATTATTTTAGCATGTGCTTTTTCATCCTAAAATTGTTTCCTACTCCAACCTTGCTTTTTGTCAGTATTACACTGTTAAGTGATTCATTAATTCTTAATTTGATTCATGGTGATGGGCGAATTTGTCCCGTTTCGCTGGAAAATTCACAAATTTTGACACGTTTTGACACCGGCGTCAATTTGATGCGCACCTATTTTATCCAATTGCATTAAAGTCAATGGGCGTACTGTGAATTGATCCAGCGTTGAAATTGTCGCCGGCGTAAAAAAATAAATAAACAATTTCCCGAATGTAACGCGGTAAAACGCGGAAAATCGCCCATCACAAATGATTCAATGGAATCAGCCAATTAGAGGAGGTGGTTTTGGTTTGAGTGTTTTGATTTTGGCCAAAGAAAATGTTGAGTTGAGGAACTTACAAATAAATTGTCAATGACTGTATATCAACAACCATAAAAAAGGGGAAAAAAATATCTACTAAATTATTTAATAATGATTGTTTCCAACGGTTTAAAGGATTTTTTTTTCAGTTCAGTATTATTTTTTAATTTGTACGGAAGAACTAACAGTTTGAATGATATACTGTATATATAAATATATATATACAGAAATGCACAGATGAAATGCTTTACAACAAACAGTAATAAAACTGGTATGATGAGGTTCCCTGTGATCATTAGTTTAATATATCAGTTGTCTATAGTCTGTATTGCAGTGGTTCTTTGGAGGCAGTAAATAAGCGCATGATGCTCAGTTGTAGATTTATTATCTGACAACCTTTGCCTAAAGAGAAATAAATGAATGTTTTGCTTCTTTCATAATGGACTGTGAGTGGGAAGGTAATTGGAAGTGGGATGTGGTCATTGTTTTCATAAAATTAAAACTGGCTTCTCTCCAACCAGTTAGTTTTGGATGTACAGTATAGATATAGTATAAATAATTCTGTGATTCATCACTAGGGGCTTCTACATGCACATTTTGTGTCCAGTCTAGTGATGGGCGAATTCGCGCGAAATTCGCGAAACGGCGAAAAATTCGCGAAACGGCGCCGGCGTCTCGTTTTTGACGCCGGCGCCCGTTTTTTCGACGCCGGCGCCCATTTTCGACGCTGGCGCCCGTTTTTGACGCCGGCGAATTTTTTCGGCGAATTTTCGCGGGTGTTTCGCGAATTTATTCGCTGGACGCGAATCGCGCAAATTCGCAGCGAATTCGCGCCTGGCGAATAAATTCGCCCATCACTAGTCCAGTCAAACACAGTTTATTACAAAAGCATCAATTATGGAAAAAACTAATAATTGTTGCTCTATTTTTACAGTGAAATCATTCTGATAATGTGGCCCTCCATTGAGTCAGACTAGTAAACATTACCTTTCTCACAGTACGGTTAAGGTTATTTATGTTTCCCAGGTGACTTCAGTCATGTGACTTGTGCTCTGATAAACTTCAGTCATTCTTTACTGCTGTACTGCAAGTTAAGGTGGCCATACACGGGCCGATAAAAGCTGCCGACAGACCAAGTCGGCAGTTTATTGGCCCGTGTATGGGGGCCCCCGACGGGCTTCCCCGATCGAGATCTGGCCGAAAGTCGGATGGGATTAGAAATCCCGTCGGATCGCGGGCGCATCTGTTCGTTGATGCGGTCCCGCGATCCGACCGCCCGTTTGCGAATGCTAGGATCCGATCGTTGGGCCCTAGGTCCCACAATCGGATCTGCCCGATATTGCCCACCTCAAGGTGGGCATATCGGAGGGAGATCCGCTCGTTTGGCGACATTTCTTCTTTATTTTATAATAAAGAAGAAATCTGTCCTTATTTTGCTTTCAAACTTAACGCACCATTAATTTCAGTTATCTTAACTTGAGTTACTAAGCTCTGTATAAACAACCCATTGCTTCACACTTTGTTGTGACTGTTTTGTTTTACAGGTATGGGACCTTTTATCTGGAATGCTCGGGATCTGGGGTTTTCCGAATAATGGATCTTCTGTAATTTGGGTCTTCATGCCTTAAGTCTACTAGAAAATAATTTAAACATTAAATAAACCCAATAGGCTGGTTTTGTTTCAATAAGGATTAATTATATCTCTGTTTGGCTCAAGTACAAGCTACTGTTTTATTATTACACAGAAAAAGGAATTAATACATTTAGATTATTTTATTAAATGGAGTCTTTGGGAGATGGTTTTCCATAATTTGAAGCTTTCTGGATAACGGGAAGTCCATTATGGAGTTGGATTATCTGTGTTTGGTGAATTTTAATCTAAAACGTCTTCCTCCCTCTACTTGAACAACATTTCAGTTGAAGGATAGTGTGAGACAGAGGCTACAGAAATTCTAGGAAACTGTGTTTTAATTTTGCACAAAGTTTTACTTATTTAAGTATTAATGCATATACAGTATACAGCACTGTTTGACTTTTAACGGCATTTATACAGCATCACTAGAGGTTTGTTGATCTGGGAAGCCCAAGCCATTATACAACATCAAACAAAGTCGAGATACTGGAAGACTCTTGTTCCCTTCATTCATCATCAGATGTTAAAGCTTCTTTTTGGCTGACGGGTTCTTGTAGCACTTAGAGGCAAATTTACTTATGGTTGAATATCGAGGGTTAATTAACCCTCAATATTCAACTGCTGAATGGAAATACTTTGACTTCGAATATCGAAGTCGAAAGGATTTACCGCAATTCATTCGTTTGAATGATTAAATCCTTCGAATCGTTGGATTCAAAGGATTTTAATCCATTGATCGAATGATTTTTCTTCAACCAAAAAAAACTTAGAAAAGCTATGGGGACCTTCCCCATAGGCTAACATTGACTTCGGTAGCTTTTAGGTGGAGAACTAGGGGGTCGAAGTTTTTTTTTAAAGGACAGTACTTCGACTATCGAATGGTCGAATGATTTTTAGTTCGATTCGAAGTCGAAGTCGAAGGTCGAAATTCTAAGATTTTTTTTTCTATTCCTTCACTCGAACTAAGTAAATGGACCCCTTAATGTCTTTTGGGGAAGAATTCTTTAATATAACATTATTTACATAGCCATATTTATATTCATATCTTATGATGGATTTATATTGATAGATCCCCAATACGCTTGATTGTTTAATGTATTCATGAATAATATGTAAATATCAATCTACAGTAGGTATGTATGTAGTGATTGGACGCACATTCAGGACTTAATTACATCTCATTATACCACCATGATAGTCATTAGCTGAACTCAATGAATAAATAGGTATTAGTACCAGCAGTCATGTTTTTATTTGTTAAAAAAAGGCAACGTATGATTGAGTTTGGCACCAAGGATTGAGTTTGGGATTTGGTTCGGACAAACAACTGAATGAAATTGAAAGCTCTGGACAACTGAATGTGACAACTTTTGTTCACAGATAATGAGTGATGAGTGGATTTGTCCCACGTCACTTAAAAATAGGCAAAGATTGGCAAAATTTGGTGAAATTATTTGAAGTCAATAGGCTTTGTTGTGGCATTGTTATTTTGCTTTGTTTTTGTAGCGACTTTTTCCATGCAGAACACATTGGCGTCTATGGGTGTTTTCGCAGCAACCTTTTTCCGCACAGCGGTTCTGCAGAAGTATTCGCCAATGGTGAATTGTGGCATTTTGCCTTCTATCAAAAGCTGCTCATCACTACAGATAATACAATGTTGTGATTAATCTCAAGTCTATACATAAAAGCTACGGTTCAGACAGGGCCCAATATTCGCCAACATCGTTTATGTTGATTTGGTGGAATCCAAAAAACGATGGACTAATGTAAATCTCATCTCTGCATTTCTCTATAACCCACATTAATGCTGTTCCCTTCTCTGGACAATGAATGAAACCTCCCCTGAGTCTATACCTCGTATATTAAGGGGCCGATTCACAAAGGGTCGAATATCGAGGGTTAATTAACCCTCGATATTCGACTGGGAATTAAAATCCTTTGACTTCGAATATCGAAGTCGAAGGATTTTAGCGCAAATAGTGCGATCAAACGATCAAAGGATTATTCCTATAAAATTATAAAATCCTTCGAATCGAACGATTCGAAGGATTTTAATCCAACGATCGAAGGAATATCCTTCGATCAAAAAAACTTAGGAAAGCCTATGGGGACCTTCCCCATAGGCTAACACTGAGTTCGGTAGCTTTTCGATGGCGAACTAGGGGGTCGAAGTTTTTTCTTAAAGAGACAGTAATTCGACTATCGAATGGTCGAATGGTCGAACGATTTTTAGTTCGAATAGTTCGATTCGAAGTCGTAGTCAAAGGTCATAGTAGCCCATTCGATGGTTGAAGTAGCCCAAAAAACACTTTGAAATTCAAAGTTTTTTTACTTTGAATCCTTCACTCAAAGTTAGTGAATCGGCCCCTAAGTATCTTTTGATGATTCTAACTGCTTTATATATCATCTGCCACATCTGTTGCTTCAATGCCCCCAATAAAACTGACCCTAGTGTGTGTAAATTGTGCCAATGTGAGACAATGGGGCAGATTTACTAAAGGGCGAAGTGGCCATTGCTAGTGAAAATTCCCCAGAAATCCCATCTGCAGGGACATTGCCAATTTAATAACAGGTGTAGAGGACAATTCGCTAGTTTTACGCCCTTTTGCAGGTGCATTTTCGCTCAGGCGAATGATTACTCTGCAAATTCACTAAAGTGCAAACTTTACTGACCGTTACCCCTTTCTCCAGAGTTTCCATCGCCACCTTAGACCTGGTGAATAGTAATGGGTGAATTTATTCGCCAGGCATGGATTCGTGGCAAATTTCTGCATTTGGCACCTGCGAATTGTTTCGTGAAACTTCTGCAAAAATTTGCCAACTAAACAAATTTGCTGGGACAAAAAAGTTGCTCGCGTAAAAATTGACGTGCATCAAGATAATTTTAACACCCATTGACTTCAATGTATTTGGACAAAAAAAGTTTGTATGTAAAAATTGTCTTCAATTGACTTCAAAGTTTTTCAGCGTTTCGCGAATTTTTTTTTGGCGTTTCTTGATTCGCCCATCACTACTGGTGAACTGATAAGATGAAACTACATCCTCCTCAATCTTATGTCAGTGACATCATATCCTGTATGCCAGAAAGTCATAAAAATTATAAAAAAACACTGGCGTTTTTTCATATTTTAAAGCGGGATTGTCTTTAAAAGTTTAAAACTATTAAAAAATTTTGTTTTAACCTTTTACCATTTGAAGAGCATGTCACAGTTGTTTTAGGGTGCGCTCATGTCTAGGGTATTAGAGGATCTCTTTTGTCTTTAGTTTGCTTCCTTGGACATTTAAAAAAAAAATAAGTGGCCACTTCAAGGAATTTCCCCAACATCACTAATAAAATCATATTTAACATCCTATATGTACCCGCCCTATTCAAATTGACCTAAGCGGAAGTGTACTAATAAAGGCAGAAATTAACGGTAATGAAAGTTCGCAATGAAATGTTCCTGCTGACAAATTTATGCTAGAGAAATTTTGCCAACGTTCAGCTCTCGAGACACAACTTCGCATTTTGATGAATTAGCGTTTGCGCTGTGAATTTACATCTGACGAAGTGTGGTGGAGCCTTCGCAGTTGAAAATTTGCCCTTTAGTGAATTTGCCACAATGACTACTATAAAAGATGAACTATCTCTGTAATGCACTAGGTAACATGTAGACACCATATAAATGAAGAATTACAGTAATTATACCCATCTTTATCCCCACCATCCTATTCTCTTCGTTAGTTATTTTATTTGTATTATTTCAAGTTAGCTGGACCCTACTCATTTTAGGTTTTAAAAAGACAAATAAGGACCATTTTTTGCACTCAGAGTAGTTCCGTTATGAACCGTTTAGGAGCCATACTGCTCATTTCACTGCACCCATTATATTTTGGCTGCTGAAAGAAGATGAACTTGTAACCTTTTTTTTTTTTTTTAAAGGTTAATTTTTATTGAGTTTTAACAACAGAAAATTAGAAGGAAGAAAAGCAAGTGAGAAAGGAAAGAAAAGAAAGGGAAAGTGGGGAGAAGGGGGTACGGCTGAAGAAGTGTCCATTAACAGTTGGTCGAGGTGGCTGGCGACTCGAGCCAAGGGTTCCAAATACTCTCAAACTTCTTTGGGCATCCACGTGCTAGGTACGTGAGCTTGTACAGTTCCAGCTGCGAATTAACCAGTCCAATCCATCTACTCAGAGACGGTGGCGATGGGCCCATCCAGTGCAGGGCAACGACCTTCTTCGCGTAAAAGAGGAGCAACCGCATCAGGCATCTGGTGTTAACTCTAGGTATCACGGAGTCAAGGAGACCCAGAAGACAAGTAGCAGGGTTAAGTATCTGGGGAAGTTCCAGTTCGGTAGCCAGGAAGTTCAAAACTGCCCTCCAAAATCTGAGTATCACTGGGCAATCCCACATTAAATGTATGAAGGTAGCTACAGGGGCACCACATCTCAGACAGCTGGGTGAGGCCACTTTTCCCATAGTAAACAGTTTCTGAGGGGTAAGGTACGTTTGATGTACTATCTTAAACTGTATGAGCTTGTCTCTTACACTTACTAATGGGATATATAAGTTATCTATGATTTCTTCCCAATCATCAGGGTCGACATGAACCCCACTACTCTCCCACTTATACTTCACCCTGGGTCGAGGATCATACCTATTGGAAATTAAGTGCCTATATGTATTGGATAGGAGCTTGATCTTGGCGGGTTGAGAAATCAAAGTTTCCACCCCTGTGTACTGCAGGTGCGGAGGAGGGGTTGGGAATTGCGCGGAGCAGAGGTGACTAATCTGGTTATAATGGAATTCGGACAGATCAGGCAGAGAGAGGGTCTGGCGAAAGTCAGGCAGTGTGCGAAGAGTTCCATCCGCATATACTTGTGATAGCCGCTTTAGACCAAATTTAGCCCACGTTCCCACCTCTGAGAACGTGGCTAAGTGTGGATAATTGCTATTACCCCATAAAGGTGAATCTGGGGAAAGACTGGTATCTGCTTTAGTGAGTTGCACAATTGCATCCCAGGCTCTCTTAGTGGCATCCATTACAGGTAACAAAGGGCCAAGATCCTTTCGAGTTCTATATAAAGCATTATGTAAGCTTTCCACAGAGGTAAGATAGAGTGCCTCTATTATGGATGCCGGGTTGTCAGCATCGAACACTTTCCAACCGGCCGCATGTGAGGCCTGGGAGGCAAGATAATAGAGCTCATAATTGGGAGAGGTCAGTCCCAGCTGATCGTGAGGAGCATTGAGAGTGGCTCTGGACAGGGTGGGTGTTTTATTCCCCCAAATAAACTCAGATTGTGCGCGGTCTAAATCAAGCAAGGCTTTCTTAGGTATGTGGCAGGGGGTATTACTCAGTACATAAAGAAATTTGGGAAGAAAAATCATTTTGCATATATTAATCCTGCCTATTAGCGTGAGAGGGAGTTTGGTCCAGTGTGCAAGTGTGTTTTTGAATTTACGGAGTAAGGAGTATAAATTATGCTGCAAAAACAATGTCGGATCTTTGTGTACCGTTATCCCCAGATACTTAAAATTATCCGCCACCTTTAGGTTACAGTTCGCGGCCACCCCAGTTGGAAGTTGGCCGTCAAGGGGAAATAGTATGGACTTATCCCAATTAATCTGAAGGCCGGAGAATGCACCAAATTGTTTGACAATCCCAAGTACAGAGGCGAGTGATTCATGTGGGTCTGCTAAGTATAGGAGCGTGTCATCCGCATATAATGAGATCTTCTCCTCAATTGTCTTGTAAAGGAATCCCCGTACCCCCCGAGATTGCCGAATTGCTATGGCCATAGGTTCAATTGCCAATGCAAATATGAGCGGAGAGAGAGGGCACCCTTGACGAGTACCTCTTGACAGGCGAAATGGTACGGAAGTAATGCCATTAACCCGGATGGATGCCTTTGGTTCACTGTACAGCAGCCGAAGCCACTTAGTGAAGGAAGGGCCAAAACCCATTCTAGTTACTACCTCCCATAAGTAAGGCCACTCCACCGAGTCAAATGCCTTAGCCGTGTCCAGTGAAACCACCAGCCTGGAACCCATATTTTCGTGTTTCAGTTGTAAATTAAGGAACAGTCTTCTAAGATTAAGAACTTGTAACCTTTAAACAATGTTCTTCCCTTGATTTTATTGGACTGTGACTTGCCCTACAGCGAATATGACTGAAAAGGACTGCTTTGTGTTGGCTGACTCATGTCTAATGTCACACCAGCATGTAGAATTTTAAGTAAGAAATCATGAATAAAGTAGGAGATGCACCAGGATGACTTTTATGACTGAGCTATTTAGATGTATTGCTACGGCAAGATGAATAACAATGCAGAAGAATGTTTTGCAAGTATAATTACAGATATTTACACAGGGGATCCCTGGGGCTTCCTCTATCTCTGCACCAAGTTGTAGCTCCAGGGTTCCAAGAACACAGTGCATATTGGGCACAAGAATCAGGTGCATACGTCACTCTCACGGTGAATGCTGGAATTGACATCTGCCATACTTTCCATATTTTCTGCACAAATTGCATCCGATTCATGCAGTTGCGTCAGCTTCAACTCCCCTTGGTGACTGCAACAACACTGGAATTATGGGATAAACCACTACATTATGGGTAGAGTTGCCACTCAGCTGTTATTTTACAATTCTACCAAATAAAATACCTGCTATAACCAGGGCTGGTATTTCCAGCTTTACCAGCAATATAGTTGCCAATAAATTTGTAATACCCTCTTGTTCCACCCCTTAAATCCCGGATCTACGTCAATACTTACACATTTCTTTGCAGATCAGTGGAGAATCCATCAGCAACGAGCCCACTTACATCACCTTTCAGCCTACATACATCATTGATCTGCCTACTGACGTCATGCCCACTGATGTCACCGACTTGCATTATACAGTACAGAGGTCTTTGTTTTGACCTTGCTTGTAGTATACTTCAATTTTCAGATTTTGCCCTGTTAAATGAGAACCAAACACTTTTTATTAAAATCCCCTACCCCCCTAAATAGACCTCCCTCCCTGCTCCCATCCCCCAGCCTAGCTGTTACCCTGGGTAAATGCCCCTAACTCTTTACTCCCCCCTCGTTGCAGATTCTGGTCATCGGAGTTCACGAGCGTCATCTTTTTCTCTTCAGTAACCTTCTGGTCTTCTTTCCATCACTTTCAGAGCATGCGCAGTTGTTCGGGAACAGCAGATTGCGCCAACTGTGCATGAGCCGACATGCTGCTCTCTTTCTGAAGATTACCGAAGAGAAGAAGATGCCCTGAATCTGCAACAAGGGGTAAGTAAATATTTAGGGGCATTTACCCAGGGCAACACCTAGGCTGGGAGGGAGCAGGGAGGGGGATTTAAATAAAAAGGGTTTGGTTCTCCTTTAGGTGCTAGAAAGATATTTCTTCTTTAAAACAATAGGCAAAAAAGTGTTCAACATATGCCCTATTCATTACACTCATTTTGAACAAAGAGTAACTGTCCTTTTAAAGATGGTTTAGAACATGGTAGGTCTAGGTAAAGATTTTTTTATTTCCAGCATTTGCCAAGAAGGGGAGTTTATATTTTCATTAACTTTTGGTATGTTATTAATGGACGTCTTCTAAGCAAGAGTGATGGATCTACTGGGGTGCGAGGAGTGCAACTGCACCAGGGCCTGCACCCTCTTGGGGCCTGCCAGTGGTTTGCACGATTGCGAACTGTTCCGTTTACTGCTAAGCAACTTTTAAATAAGTTTCATTCCAGCCTGCAGCTGAAAATGTCTAATATCAGGAGTCAATGACCCTAACAACAACAAGGCTATAGGCTATTCTTATTTTTTATTGGCTATTCTTCTTTTCAGTCCTTTTGCTGTTCATCTTCATTCCAAAACTGCACCCTGGCTGCTAGGGTAAACAACCCCCTAGCAACCAGGTAGTTTAAATTACAGAACAAAATTGTACAAAATTGCACAAATATATAAATATTTGAAAAACAACAGCAAAACAAAACATCACCTCTTGCAATTTCTGTTACGATTACACTGCCTACACTATACTAAAAGCTTATTTTACTGTAAGAATAGCAAAAGGAATATGAATAATATTTCCTCTTTAATTTCCCTTCTGAGACAAAATGAATCAAACAGATCCAACAGAGGCTTTTATTATTCAGATAAGCTAAATCTTAGCGTGCTATTACCTTTACAGATGTGACTAACACTCTAATTTTCATTTTCTAAAGAAAGGAGATAGATGGCCACACTTATGCAGAATGGAACACACTTTATCAAGCAGTGCCAAGCATAGTTTGTGCACAAACCTGTATATTGGTATTTTTCAGACCATCTGTAAAATTAAAAAAAATTCTGAACACATTTTAGCAAAAGAAAAATGAGGTCTAGTAAGGTAAAATGAGGGCATCCTGTAGCCCTCGGGATTATATTCAGATATTTCCGGACATTGCTGTCCTAATTTTACCTGTGATCCTCATTTCGCTACCAGTATATATTATTGTACCTTTTGGCTATGGTGAAGCTGCCTGACAGTTTGTTAATCATCTGGATCACATTTAGCAATAACCTTCCTCTGTGACATAAATTCCAAATTAAATGTCATTGACGCAGGACATTTTTGTCAAACTCAAAGTTCTGTAGGATCAAAAAACGTCCACCAGAAACTTCTTGATTTCTTATCAAAATGGACACTTTTTAAAGAAATGATATTATCATTTATGGTTAGTGATGAGCAAAACTATTCAGGCAATTAGGGTGTTTTTGTACGGATGCACCCAATCCAGAATTCAGTTCGGGGTTCGGCCAGGATTCTGGCTTTTTCAGATGGATACGGATTCGGCTGAATCTTCTGCCCGGTCGAACTGAATCCAAATCCTAATTTGCATATGCAAATTAGGGGTGGGGAGGGCAATCTCTTGATTTTTTATCACAAAACAGGGAAGTAAAAATTTTTTTCCCCTTCCCACCCCTAATTTGCACATACAGATTCGGATTTGCTTCGGTATTCAGTTAAATCTTTTTTGTGAAGGATTTGGGGGTTCGGCCGAATCCAAAATAGTGGATTTAGTGCATCCCTATTAGGTAGAGGAAGACCTTTTCACTATGTTTCAATTGTTACAAAAAATCTCTTCTAAACAAGGCACTTGGACAGCTCCTACAGTGTTGGAATAGGCCGGCGGGACACTTGGACAAAACCCGGTCGGCCCCAGCCCTCATGGGCAGAGCTGGGCCACATCGGCCAGGTGCCCTGGGCATGCACGAGCTGACGCTGGCTCGCAATCGCAGAAGCGCAGAAGATGCTCCCCGATTGGGCTCCCCCTGAAAAAAAACCCAACCGGCGTTCACTGATGCGCACAGAGTGAAGCCAGGAGGGCATCTCTGGTGACAGCCTTGAGGTGTCCTTTTGTGGCAGTCTTGCTGTGCCCCCATTACGCGGGTGTCAATTTTCGAGTTTCAAGAATTTTTTGCAAATTTTTGCCTAATGCCCATCACTAACATGTCCATCCAATCGTCACTTTTGTTGGGTTCTCAAACTTCAGTGATCCCATATAATATCTTGCCAATTGTTTTCTTCTCTGGACACAGACTGTAACATTCGTCTGTCATTCCGTGTCCCCTTGCGTTGGATGAATGGAAAGCCACTTGAAATGACAAAATTGGATTGTGTGGCCATAGCATACAGCTGGTTAGGGTTACTATATGTAGATCACCAAATTGCAAAGATCAGATCAATGAATCAATCAAGTTCTTTATTGGGAAGATACTAGTAAATACCTCTTCACTGTTTCTGATCTGGATCCCGATATCAGTTCAGTTTTAGGAAAGTAACATTAAAATTTGATACATTACAACATTTTGTAAAACTTGTGAAATTCCAGTGGAATATTTTGTTTTTATTAAAGATTTACTAAAAGAAAATACATTTGTCTATGGTTAGATATGTATTTTTATATTGTTTGATTCATCCGATGTAGATGTCTTTACCAGTGCAAACAAGAAATTATTCATTTCACATTTTTGGCTTCTAGTGAATTGGAATATTTGCCAGTGTGAGCAAGCCTCGGCATGTCGACAAAAACAAATACAAATGCATTTAAATGTATTATAACATTGTACTTTTGAAGCATAACAATAAGACCGGCTTTAATTCTGCAACTGTCAGTATCAGTAGTCAAAGGAGAAAGTCAGTGTCATTATATGGTCCATGTGGTCCTTGTAGACCAAAGTGTGAAATAATAGTGCTACTATTTCAACTGTACCGACTAGGGATGCATTGAATCCAGTTTTCGGGATTCGGGTCCATGAATCGTTCATGAAAGATTCATGGAAAAAATTGCAATTCAATTGTTACTAAATGGGCCCCATAAGCATGAGCAAATTTTTGGGGGTCTAATATCGTTTTATGGCAAAATAGACATTTTTGCAAATTTGCACTAGAATTTCTCCATGGGTTTCCTCATTAAAAAAATTGCAGTTTTGTGTCTGTGAAAAAACGTGAGCAAAACACTAATGGCAGTATTAGCCGTCTTATGCATAATGTGGTTTATTAATCATTTTTATTTTTCTGATCTGTGTTTTTGTGCAGGAAAAACACCCACTGACAACTCAGGAAAAAAACAGGGAAAAAACTACATTGATAAATTTGCAAACTTTCATCCTTTTTGAAAATTTCCATGAAACAGAACAGGGCAGTTTCACTCATCAATTCAGTGATGGGCGAATTCCTCCCGTTTCGCTTCGCCGAAAAATGAGCGAATTTCACAGGAAAAGTAATTCTTTAATCGAGAATTTTGACGGCAGCGTCAAAATTATTTTGACACCGGCAACAATTCCGACTTCGATGACAATAATTTTTTTTTAAATATAAATTTCGAATTTCGCGTTTATGGGAGTTTTTAAAAACTCACATGAATTGGAAATTCAAACTCATCTCTATATACTCACCCAACCGCTTACTACGCTCCTCTATTGACCTACTACTCAACTCTTCTCTCATTACCTCCTCACATGCTCACATTCAAGACTTTACAAGGGCTGCACCCCTCCTCTGGAACTCTCTCCCACGGTCTGTCCAACTTTCTCCCAACCTTTTCTGCTTTCAAGAAATTTCTTAAAACGCACTTCTTTCGAGAAGCCTCCCCTCACTCTGCTTAACTACCAAACACAACACCACATACAGTACCACATTTCTCACCCACTTAATTCCATCTTGCCCACTCCCACACCTTGTGTATTACTCCCTTCCCTTTAGAGTGCAAGCTCTTTTGCATAGGGCCTTCCTCACCTTTTGTACCTGTATTGATTGTGATGTTTGTAACTCCATATGTATAGAATTCATGTGATGTAGTTGTATAATCACATTTACTTTACAGTGCTACGCAATATGTTGGCGCTATATAAATACATGTTAATAAAATAATGACGCCGGAATTGTCACAGGTGTCATAAAATAATATTGACAATTTTGCGAATGTATTCGCCGGTGGTGAAACACGGAAGTTTCTCACCTGGCGAATAAAATGTTAATAATAGTGATGGCTCCCCTTTAAGGGAAGATTCCTAATATAAAGGGTTGGAAAACCATGGATTGTGCATTTTAGCCTTTATCTATTCTTTTATCTTTCAGGTTAGCGCAGTGATGTCATAAACCTGGTGGAGTTGCACTTTCCATGAATACTTATCTTTTTTTTTCCTTCTTCCTTGGCTCTTTCACCTTTTCAAATAATCCACATTACTAAGAAGTCAAGGAGATATATAATATTTACCAGGGCAGGAAATTGACCAGCTTTTAAGCTTTCCTTTGGGAAATCTCGGGTGCAACGCGTAGTGCAATCAATTCCATGTATAGAGAAAAGCAAGATCTATAATTTTGACAGGTTTAAGGCAAAATGTCAGATTCATTAGAGGAAACATCATATTTGCAACAACTACCTAGCGCATATATTTAAATCCAATGACAACTACCACCTTTTTTTAAAATATAAAATGAAAGGAAACAAGCAGCGGAGTGAGTGGTACCGATGTTTATTGCAACATCCCAGTAAAGTTATTAGTAATGATACAAGTGTGTTATTTATTGTGATGGTGTCATTCTCCCCTTGCTGCCTTGGGGTTTTTAAGCCTTCTAAAAAGTTCATCGCTTTTTTTTTTCTTCTGCAGCTGCAACTAGATTGTATGAGCTCATTTTTAATACAGTTATAGGATCCGTTATCCAGAAAGCTCCGAATTACGGAAAGGCCGTCTCCCATAGACTCCATTTTATCCAAATAATCCAAATATTTAACAATTGTTTCCTTTCTCTGTGTAATAATACGTGAGCCCAACTAAGATATAATTAATCCTTATTAGAAGCAAAACCAACCTAGTGGGTTTAAAGGACATGTAAACCCCCTGCACAAAAATGTAACCAGTGAACAGCCTCTTTGAAATCTTTAGATAACTGCCACTCTGGTTGTTAAAAGGTCAACAGTAAGGCTGCAGCATCCCCTTAATCACTTACAAATCCTTCTGCTCCTATAACCCCCTCAGCCCCTCCCTCAGGAATTTGCTTTGGCTGTTGACTTATGAGCATGCTCAGTTCTTCTCAGCTCAGATTACTAAACACAACCTCCAGCCAGTGAAGAGAAAGCAATGCTGGTTCCCATAGAAACTCTAAATGCCTGATCCTATTTTTTCCACCTCTCCTGAGCTCAGCTTAACCGTTACAGTGCTCAACCCCAGCAGAACTTTTTATCAAAGTATATTGAGCCTGTGTAACCTGCATTCTGCAATAATACATGAACTTTACAGCAGACATGTCTCAATGTTACTGATGATGTGTCAGAGGGAAAATGGCCGCCGGGTGAAAGCTGCTATTTGTTTTAGGAAAATGTGATGGTGCTGGAAAATGAAGGGGAAATATGTAGTACAAATGATGTGGTTTGGGTGGGGAAGATGTGCCCAACTTATATACAGGGTAGGAAAATGTAGGCTTTACATGTCCTTTAATTGATGTTTACATGATTTTCTAGTAGACATGATCAGAAGATCCAAATTACAAAAAGATTCCTTATCCAGAAAACCCCAGGTCCCAAGCATTCTGGATAACAGGTCCCATACCTGTATACCGAACAAAAATGTTCGGTATACAGTAGAACCCCCATTTTACGTTTTTCAGGGGACCAGAATAAAAATGGTGGAAAATCTGGAAAATTAGAAAATCAGGGAAATGCATTATGTGCTATGTACAGATGGGACAAAACAAAAAAAAACAATGTAAAATGAGGGAAAATCAGGGTGTGTAGAATTAAGGTTTGAAGAACACCACTGTTGTTGTGGAGATAAGAAACAGTGACAATAGAAACCACGGGATAGAGTTCACATAAACCATAATCAAGCAAGCTGCTGTCATAAACACAATTACCCACAAACCATTTGTCAAGGAGACAAGTTGTTTAGGTGCCATGGAGACCAAGGGAAGAGAAACCATTGCCGTAGAGATTTTGGGAGTTCTCAATGGCAATGGGAAACTGTAGTCATGGAGATGTCTTGGACATTAAATTGCCATATGGGCAATTATCATATAGAGAGTTGACAGAAAATACATTGTTATATCCATGTATATATTAGGGATGCACCGAATCCAGCATTCGGTTCGGGATTCTGCCATTATTTGGCCGAATCCTTGTGTCTGGAATCAGAATCCTAATTTGCATATGTTCTGGATTTAGGGAGCCGTATGTGACAATAATGTGGTAAATTTCCATTGCCAAAAGAGTTTGATTATTACCAAAAGATTGCGACAGATGCCAAATCTTTGACATTGGAGTTTTTATCATGGATGACATAATGTGATCCACCAACATAGAGAATGTTGTCACAGAGACAGGTGGTGTGGTGACCATTTCGACATTTTTATCGAAGTGGTTGCCATGGTGATAGCTGTGTTTGAGATTGTGATGATGGTTTCAGTTTCCAAAGGTGTCAGCATATAAAACTGGAAATCTTTGCTAGGGAGCACACACAGTAGTTTGGGGCATACAACTTGAAAACCGAAGAACATAATGGTGCTTTAAAGAGAAGGTATCGCTAGTGGAAGTGCTTCATGTCATATTAATCAGTAATGTGTTCCATCAATCATTTTTATCAATAATTCAATTAATGTTGGTACTGAGGAGCACCAGTCAATTGATAGATCTATTCATCTTAGTCAATCGTCAATTTCTTGCTAAAGTTAGATAACAAAATGGAATATTCCCAGGCTCAAGTATTACTCATTCCTCGTTTCTGCATCATGGATTCACTCGTTATTATTATTTAGAGAGTGCCATCATCTCCCAAAGCCACAACAGAGGAAAACAAGACAAAGCAATTCTAAACCAGTAATTAAAAGAAGCTATTCATGCATATACAAAATGTACTATAAATTATAATTACTATATATTTAACAGAGCTAAAGCCATTGTTTAACCATTAGGACCTCTGCACTCTCCTAGTTTCTCCCCAACCAAATCAACCAGATTTCCAAAATGATGCCACATTGCCCCATATCAGGGCACCAAATCCACAACTTTGCAACACAGTTGACAACCACCATGTTGGACACCATCACATCTTTTCTGAAGCTTCGTGGAGCTAAATCATTTGGAGACTGTAACTCTGGTTGATGTTGAATTAAAATATGGGATCTGTTATCCAGAAAGCTCTGAATTACAGAATTACATGAAGGCTATCTCCCATAGACTTTTTTCCCTCTGTAGAAATACAACAGTACCTTGTACTTGAGCTGATATATATATATATAGTTCTCGTAGTGTCTGCACTCCAATGCAAATATCCTTCAAGGCGGGGTGCTCGGCCAAATCAGTTGTATAGGAAATATTTTGAGACCGGCACACCCTTTTAAAAAAACTTTTATTCTTTTATTATAAGCACAAAAAAATTTGAAAGGAGAAATCAGAGAAAAGTCCTAATGTGGACCGAAAAGTCAACTTTTTTGTGCAATGTGCTTATAATAAAAGCAATTTTTGGCACATACGCAGTTGTTGCGGAAAAAAGAGAATTGATCTCACTCCACATGCCGGTCCCATTAGGAAGATTTTAGAAGAGAAGAAGATGGCGCCTGTGAACTCCGATGCCTCAATCTACACCGAGGGGTAAGTAAAATGTTAGGGGCATTTGCCTGGGGTAACACTTAGGGGCAAATTCATCAAGGGTTAATTAACCCTCGATATTCGACTGGGAATTAAAATCCTTCCGAAGGATTTTAGCGCATATAGCTCGATCGAACGATTAAATCCTTCTAATCGAACATTCTAAGGATTTTAATCCAACGATTGAAGGATTATCCTTCTACCAAAAAAACTTAGGCAAGCCTATGGGGACCTTCCCCATAGGCTAACATTGAGTTCGGTAGGTTTTAGATGGTGAACTAGGGGGTCGAAGTTTTTTCTTAAAGAGAAAGTACTTCGACTATCGAATGGTCGAATAGTCAAACGATTTTTAGTTTGAATCCTTCGATTCGAAGTCGTAGTCGAAGGTCGAAGTAGCCCATTCGATGGTCGAAGTAGCCCAAAAAACACTTCGAAATTCGAAGTTATTGTACTTCGAATCCTTCACTCGAGCTTGGTGAATTGGCCTCTTAGGCTTGTTGGAGGAGCGAGGGGGGTCTATGTAGGGGTTTTTTAACTGTAGGGTCGAATTCTCCTTTAAATCAGTATTTAGTATATTACACTTGAAATCCACCAAGAGGCGTTGAATCCTGAAGTTAGGAAGCCTGTGGTAATGGCATAAAACCAGAATATGAATTTTGAGCAGCAATGTTCTCTTCTACTGTTTTTCTCTAAACAACCTGACTTCTTAAATTAGCATAGAGATGAAAGGAACTGTCAAATATCACTACAAAGATGGCATGATGCGTGACGCAGGCATAGATGAGCACGGGAAGAAATCCTTGGAACCCTGGAGAATAAGAAGGAAATGGAGAGATGGAATCCTTGTTGTTCTTTCTCCTTGAACCTCCTTAAAGGGCATGTAAAGGCATAAAAAATAAAATCCCATTTTTACTTCCTTTAATGAAAAATAAACCTATCTCCAATATATTTTAATTAGAAAATGATTACTGTTTTTATAAGAAACCTGACTGTATGCAGTGAAATTCTCCCTTCATTTACTGCTGTGGATAGGAATTGTCAGACGGTCCCTAACTGCTGAGCAGGGAAACAATCATACTTATGAACAGCAGGGGGAGCCCCCGCCTTACTTCCCAGCCATGCAGAACTCAAGCAGCTTTGTTTATGACGATCCCTAAGCAGCCCAGATCACACTGAGCATGTGCACAGTCTTGGTCTTGCAAAGATGTATAACAAAGTTACAAGATGGTGACCCCCTGTGGCCAACTTTGAAAGCATAAATTATTTGTTTGATTAGGCTTGTGGTGCAGTAAGTTCATGTTTATGTTTAGTATAAAAAATACATCATTTCTAGCCTTATTGTATTTTACACTTTACATGCCCTTTAAGTGAACAGAACACTTTTTCAGTACTGATAATTTATTAGTCGAAGAAATATATAAACACAGAGGGGTCAGTTATGAGTGTTGGGTCTTGTGCAACTTCCATATGAAAACTCTTCCACTCCAAACCTTTAGTTAGTGATCGTGTATATAACATTTCATGGGGTAGTTTTGCCGCGTAGGTGTTGACCTAAGCACCCTGGAAATGGTTAGGGTGGACAGGTAGGTAACCGTGGTGAACCATATTAAAGGCCCTACATATAAAGCGGCAGTTGGCAACAATAGATGAATTTGTATAACAATTTTATTTTATGTTTTTATCTTGTGGAATTGAGACTCACGGGCTTTGGCTGGAGACATGGGCGACTCTTTACTCTCATGAGCAGCTGCTTACATTAGCGACGACAGAACTGCATAAAAATCATAGTGGGAGATAATAAAATACAGAAAACGACAGTTATACTAAGCTTCCTTTAAATTAGATATAGTATCCTTGCAAGTAATAATGTTTTATGAAGTGCTAAAGGTTACACTGGACACCTCGCTTCAAGCGGCTTTTTATGACGATGGTTTTTAAAAGTCTGAATTTAAGGATCACACTGTTTAATCAATAAAATGGATCAGACTTTGCATTATTATGTTCACGGCTTCATCTTTATATAATGTATCGGTCCCCTCTGCAATGTAGCGTGTGGAATAAACACATTTCAGGTAAAGTTAAAAAAGAAGCCAAAATATTACTGATCGATTGTATCGTGAGTTTTATCTTATTCTGTATATTCTTTGCCAGCGCTGAGAGGTAGATCGTTCTCAGAAACCATGAATTATACATTTGTATTTCTGGTATGAAAATAAGGGGGGACAGGAGACATTTATAAGATGTTACTAATCTGCGGGCTGAGTGCAATAAGAACTGTATACAATAAGGCACTGCGTATCTTGTCGGTGCTATATAAATAAATGAGGATAAATGATGATGGTAAAATAGATAAAAAAAGTACAACCAAACTAGAATCCATGATTTGACCCAATTTATTATTAAAAAAGCATGAATTAATCCATTTGGAGAAAAACCAAAAAAATCAGACGAAAAATCTTATTGTACGGTTTTCCGTGATTCTCCCGAAAAGCCAAATTTTTTTCGAATTTTTGGCCGAAAAGTCCAAAATAGTCAGATTTTCAGGATAATTCCAGTGCAGACCACAGAAACTTCCAAGTAGTATAGGGACCTCTAATATTGACGTATATACAACCTCGGCAGGTCTGAGACGCTGGATTTTCAAATAAGGGGGCAGATTCGCTAGAGGACAAAGTGGCTAACGATAGCAACAATTAATCGCTATAGCGAATTTTCGCTCTAGCGACAGGTCGTTACGCCGCATTTCAGTAAAGTGCAGATCTTACTGATAGTGATGGGCAAATTTGCGCCGTTTCACTTCGCCGGAAAATTCGCAAATTTCGCGCGAAATTCGCAAAACGGCGAAAAATTAGCAAAACGTTTTCGAAAAAAATTTGACGCCGGCGAATTTTTGCCGTGAATTTTCGCGGGCGTTCCGCGAATTTATTCGCTGGCGGCAAATCTCGCAAATGCGCTGCGAATTCGCACCTGCCAAATAAATTCGCCCATCACTACTTACTGAACATTACCTCTTTCACCACATTTGACTTTGCCACCTCCGAACAGGCGAAGTGCTTAAAACAGCTAGATCTTCCTCAATCTTCTGTCACTTACATCATATCCTGTGTGCCGAAAATTCAACAAAATTCAAAAAACTCTGGCGACTTTTCCTTTTTTTAAGCGGGATTGCCTGCAAACTTCAAGCATTTGCAGCAACATTTATAATAAAGACGTCCATACACCTTTAAAAACTGCCCTATGCCCAAGCACAAGATCACTAGTGAATTTTCGGTAGGCACAAACGAACGCTAGCTCATCTTTAGCGATGAAATGCTCGCACTGGTGAAGTAACGCTAGTGAAAAGTCGCCAGCGTTCGGCTCCCTGGACAACTTCACATATTGGTGAATTGGCGTAGTGGTTGTGCATTTGCGCCTGGTAAAGTGGTGTGAGGTGTGCAAAGCTGGCGAAAATTCACCCATTACCCCTCAGACTTTCTGCAGCCTCAGGGTTTAATAAATCCCGAAAAATTTTAGTTTTTTTTCCACTAAACATTCAGATTTTATAGTAAAAAAAAACCTCACATTTTCCGAGTTTTTTTGCATTCCGACTTTGATAAATAACGCCCTTATGTGTTGTCTCCTGATGGTAGAATTTGTATTTAGAGTCAGATTTGTTCGTTGCAGTTACATTTCTGAAAAACACAGGGGCATAAATGAAAATTGGGGACGTTATTAAAGCAAAGGTGAACAGTGAATTGTCTCTGATTGGTGACATTTATTTAACATTTGAGTCAATTTCGGAAAATGAAAACATCTGGCAAAAAGTCTGCGCAGCCCATTTCTGAGAGATTTGTGCGGTATCACAAATACGAGAGGGAATGTAGCAGAGCCTCAATTAAAGTGCAAGGAAACTTGTAATCTCTGGCTGATCTCTGTTTACTCTGCTTTACTAGTAATTATTTCTTAGCAAATGCATACATTTTTAAAAACAGGAGTTGTAGTTAAATCGCCCGCGTCTGCCCTTACAAAGAATACAGTAAATTACTAGTCTTTCCATTTCTGGAACACTGAGCTAGGATTATACTGCAGGATACACAGAGTTCTACCTGCTGGAGAGCAAATCCAATACCTGCACACGAGGACTCAGGGATTTATCTGGATAACTAAAGTGAGAGACCAAACAAATGATGCTGGATTGGATATTTAAAGGCACAGTTCAGTTCCTGGCAAATAGCCCCTTTCCCAAGAGCTGGTATACCCCCAGGTAACGCTTAGTGATGGGCAAATAAATTAGCCTGGAGCAAATTTGCGGCAAAATTCCACATTTCGCCACCGGCGGAAACTTTTTAATACCTTCACGCAATATTTTCTCCAGCGTCAAAATTCTTGGACGCTCGTTCGAAAAGTCACTTGCGTCAAAATCGCTGCGTGTCAACCATTGACTTCAATGTGGGCATCAATTTTCTAATTTTAACAAATTTTTGGCCATTTTACAGATTTCACAGGATATTCTCAAATTTTTCGGCGAAGCGAAACGGGAGAAATTCGCCTATCACTAGTAATGCTATCTCCTCCAGTGTTTCTCTACACAGGGGCCACATATTGTAATCATATCAATGGCAGTCAATTTACTCATGTAGTCTTGGAACACTGGAGAACAAAGGCAGATCAGCACTACCTTGGCATCTTGCAACTTGGCGGGCAGCAGGTAACACTCATTGTGATTCAATTCCAGTCTAAGTAGTGACAGATCTCTTCTTGCTCTTCTGGACATTCTCTCTGAAGAGAGACCTTTTTAAGCCTCTGGGGGCATCATCTAGTGATGTGCGGGTTGAAAATTTGACCCGCACCCGACCCTACAGGATCAGACTGGAGCATTTAGGGCCCAACAGGTTCCAAACTTCCGGGGGCCCTGAGAGCAACGCATATGCGCGAACACCGGTATACAGTGCGCATGCGTGAAAGGCGGGGCCCAGTGCTTGAGTATCAATGTGCATGTGCAAACAGCAGTAGGCGTCAAGCCTGGGAGATCAGTGGAGCAGTGAAGGCCGGGGCCCACCGGGTTTTTTCCCGGTGTCCCGCCGGCCCAGTCCGACACTGCAACCCTAACCCGTCCCACTCCAGACTCACACCTGACCCTAACCTGTCCAGCACTTCTAATTGTAGCAAAAGGGCGTTAGAGGAACGTTGGACTGCGATGACAGGGAGATGATACATTTGGAAATTCCTATTCAGAGTAGAGCTTTAAGTGCACACTGGACTGCTAGGCCCGGAAGGTGGTTAAAGGTACTTGAAAGGGATGCATGGTCCATGAAAACTTGGGTTGTGTATTATACATGAGTGGGGAGAGTAGAAGGAAGAGCCCACAGACAATGTGCAAGAGTCAGCCAAACCGGTGCGACCCATGGGTACCATGGGTATTGGTCCAGCCCACACGTAACTAACATCATCATTGTTTTTGGACGCCATATCCAGGCTCCTACTGGGTCCACATTTTTCCTAGAAGTGCTTTGCAGCTGCCAGAATCCCAGTGGCACAACATTTGCCTGAAAAAATGGTGTAAAATACAGGAAAATGTAAAATCATGGAAATGTATTATAATATATAGGTGGGACCACAAAACAACAATGTAAAATGAGGGAAAACTCAAGATCAGGGGATGTAAAATTGAAGTTCCACCATATACTGTATATATCCTTGTTCTGACATTCAGATCATATTTCTGATTCTTAAAAACATACTTTTCATATCATAAGATGCCCCGTTCCCTTAAAAGACCGGCGCAATCAAGAGCTCATTAAGCAAAAGCCGAGCGAAGGTAATGGGAGCCCTGCAGACTCTCTACTACTTTGTGGCCTTTGGTGACTTTTATGACTTTCAATTAAATACAGCCCCCAAGCGTTCAGATGGTTTTATATCAAGGTTTGATGTCTCGATCTAACCCAAGGGTCCTGTATTCTGTAGTTAGGAAGTGAATGAACAGTTCTGGCAGCATTCTTAGTGCCGTCCTTTAAAACCAAGGCTAAAAATGCAGCAAAGAGCACAAATATTAAGTATAAATCTCATTTTTAAAATACGATTTTGGAAGGGGGTAAAGAAAGAGGTTTATTAAGCCCACCACCCTTTAGAGTTTATTTGGTTATTCCTGAGTTTGATACATGTAAGGGGCACGTTGGTGTTAGAAGCAAGAAAATGTGGTTACAGTGAGGCACCTAATTAGCTGCACCCGCTAACAGTAAATAAGGCCCTTAGAAAAAATACAAAGAACTAATTGGGTTGATGCTTTAGTCCTGACCCATTACAGGTGTGTGTCTTGGTTCCCTTTGTAACTAGTGATGGGTGAATTTGCACCGTTTCACCGAAAAACCCATGAATTTTTGCGCGAAATTCACAAAACGGCGTAGCGGTGCCGGCATCTCGTTTTTGATGCCAGCGTCTCATTTTTGATACTGACGTGCGGTTTTTTTGGGTGAAAATGCACCGGCGTCCAAAAAACAGGCGTCCATTTTTTTTGACGCCGGAGAAAATTGCGCAAATTCGCCGCGAATTTGCGCCTGGCGAATAAATTCGCCCATCACTATTTGTAACAAAATGCAGAACATTTCAAACTTTGTAGTGTAGGTGACAATAAAAGTGCAGTATTATTATCTTATATTTATTCTTATTTTCTTTTTATTATATGAATAAAATCGTATCGTTTTGCAGACATATTCTGTGTATCCCCTGGTGTTTTATATTTTATTGCTTCCTGAACTGTGAATAATTTGTATTTGTATTTGCGTTACAGTCAATGCATTTGTTTTATTCCTATTCCTGTATAAACCTTATGGGAGAAAGCTCTAACATGTCCCCTTTTTCCATGCTTCAGAAGACTTGTTGCCAATATTCTCTGCCTTTTTGAATACCCAATGTACGGCTGGTGAAATTTCATTTAAAGTCGTATCTTCATCACGGACATATCGCCTTCTTCACAGTCACTTCATTCTTTCACAAGGAAATTTGCAATGGATGGAACAGGGTCCAATTTGCTGACAGATGTAAAGTGCAAAAATAAGTGCAATACACCATGTTTTCCCTCAACGCAATATTTTCTGAAAATTAAATCGTAATTGTGCCAGCTGAAAACAAGCAATATTTTGAAAAGCATGGCATGAAACCTTTACCTTAAAGGGATACTGTCCCTTACTGTCCAAAACGCATCAGTTAATAATGCTGCTCCAGCAGAATTCTGCACTGAAATCCATTTCTCAAAAGAGCCAACAGATTTTTTTATATTCAATTTTGAAATCTGACATGGGGCTAGACATATTGTCAGTTTCCCAGCTGCCCCAAGTCATGTGACTTGTGCCTGCACTTTAGGATGGAACTACTTTCTGGCAGGCTGTTATTTCTCCTACTTAAGCTCCCCATAGACGCAACGATTCTTCTTGCCGAACGACTGATTTTAGCGAAGTCTGACCAATCCTTCGAAATTATCGTGCGGTTAGTGGGATTCGAACAATCGTATATCGTATGATTTTTCGGCCGACATCTGTCAGGAAATTGACAGGGCGAACGGGGAAATTGAGCAGTGTAAAAACCATTTCATGTCATGAAATCTGAATAAAAAAGAATTTTGCTATTCCATCTCATCACACCTCTCTGCTCCATTCTATCACTCCTGTCAATAAGCAGAGACATACCCTGCATTAGAAAATTAAAGGGGAACTCCACACAAACATAACTTAAGCTTTTTGAAATGTAAACATAATTTCAAGTAATGTTGCAATATACATCATTTAAACAATATGCAGACTTTCTATGATTTTTAATGGTTTCTGACAGTTCCCGAAGCCCAGCCCCCTGCTCTCCTGCTGATCTGTCTGACTACTTTGCTGAGCTGTCTGACTACTGTTACTTTGTATCCCATCTGTCCTCAGCCTGCATCTTCCAAACCCCACAATCCACTGCACACGTGATTTCAATAAGGAAAGGAACATCCCAGTGCAAAACAATTTGCCAACTGCCAAGTTTAATGTAAGACTACAATACCCAGCAGGCAATGGGACAGATTTGTGTAGATGTCAGGAGTTACCAGATTTTGGGCTCTGTACCCCATTCTCCCGTCACTCTTAAGTATTCTAATATTTTCAGATGACTTTCTTCAGTTTCAGACAATTTTGGGCCAAAATCTTCTGGCCACCAAAATGTCTAGAGGTTGACCTGTTTCACAAATGTTTATTGAAATTGTATATGTATTACGGGGCCCCTATACCCACTGGGGCCCCCTCTGTAGTTACCCCCTTGGTGAAGGGGTAAATCTGCCCCATTTTGCTTCATGGAAAAATCTGCAAAACAGTGAAAATTTGAAAAAGGCATTTTCAGACTTTCTTTTTCACTGCACATATTGTGCTATTTTTGGGCTAGTTTTGGGCTGGTTTTTTTGCTGGTTTTGAAAATTAGACCTGGCAACCCTGCCTGCCAGGATTTCAAATGATGCAGAAAGAGAAGAACTGTTAAACAGTTGGATTTCAGCAAAGAAAATGCCATTTATTTATACTTTTTGAAGAAACAGGTAACTGTGATGGGTATATTAGGGGTTTCTGTGCCTCTTTATCAAATTTTGGTTTGGAAGCCGGAGTTCCCCTTTAAGCTTTCACCGTTCTGTCTGACCCTTGCCCATTGGCATCTCATGTGGTTTCTGCACTTTGTGCCCTGCCTTCTATTAGTAAAGGAGTTCTTGTGAGTATCTGACCTGTAAACATTTAGGGGCCAATTCATTAATAGAAGAAAAAAAACTTCGAATTTCGAAGTGTTTTTTTGGCTACTTCGACCTTCGACTACGACTTCGACTTCGAAACGAAGGATTCGAACTAAAAATCGTTCGACTATTCGACCATTCGATAGTCGAAGTACTGTCTCTTTAAGAAAAAACTTCGACCTCCTAGTTCGCCACCTAAAAGCTACCGAACCCAATGTTAGCCAATGGGGAAGGTCCCCATAGGCTTGCCTAACTTTTTTCGGTCGAAGGATAATCCTTCGATCGTTGGATTAAAATTTGTTCGATTCGAAGGATTTGCGCAAATCTTGCGCAAAGGATTATCGATATTCGAAGTCGAAGGATTTTCATTCCCCAGTCTAATATTGAGGGTTAATTAACCCTCGATATTCGACCCTTGATGAATTTGCCCCCATATTTCAGTTTTTAGGTTATCCCACTTTCATTCCAAGGGGATGTTTATCTACTCTCACCTTTAGTGCTTACAGTACATTTCTATTCATATCAAAATATCAATAATATTATCGATACAAATGATATCACCGTTTGTACTCAGCAGGGTCTCTCTTCCTTCCAACAACCCCACAGTCCTAGAGTAGTCAGACCCATTCCAGCCCAGGATCAATACAGATCATCTCAGAATCCAAACATTTCATTACAACATTGAAATTTCCATATTTCCACTTTCCACGGCTAACTAGAATACAAAGACTTTGCACTACACAAACACCACAGGTATCAGAACAATAATAAATGGAGCAGAAGAAGACACTTTAAAAAAGGCTAAACTTGAGTCATATTTAACGTATTCTTATTTCCTAGCTCTTTGCCCAATAGGATTGGCCTGAATTTGAGCTCTGAGCCTTTAAGTCCATCACACGTCTGGTTGTGTCTAGTTTTCATTGTTTTGGAAAACATTATGTTGAAATATTCGCTACTTATTGTACAGCAGATAATAATAAAAGGCAGATGGTATAAGTTTGGTATATCTCCTGTATCTTGCTGCTGCGTTGAACAATAACATTATATTTATCTGACATATCAGCAAACACTAGCAACTCTACTTGTTTTCTAATGTCTGTACGGTTCATGTATAAACTAGATCTCTTGTTTTATTGTTTTTTTCTCATCCAAGGTCAATAAGGAGGTTTTGACTTGTACCCAACTCAGTGAGATACAAGATGAGATTCTGTATAAATCCATGTTACCCATGGAAAAATAAGTTATGTAAAAAAATAAGATAACAAATAACTGGAGTGATCCATCATTTTAAAGGGGGAGTACTTTTATTGGCAGAATTCAGCAGCAAATGTGAATTAAATGAAAGACATATTGGAAAATAGGTTCTTGAATACATGAATACAGAATGTTCTTTTTTCCCCATCTGTGAAATAAAGTTTGGATGCATGAATTTCATTTCATAAGGTATTTTGGGCTGTTCGTCTTCTTGTGCTTCCTTTACATATTCGATGGTCTTTGTCGGCAAGTGAGGTGCTCAGTATAACCATTTAGCTGGAAGAACTAATTACAATAAGTATTTCAATCAATAAGGAGGTTTAGGGAACACAGTTTATGAGGAAATTGGGGCAGCACAGTGATGGTTGTTATGTGTTTATTCGCCCATCACTAGATGTCAACCTAGATCAGGAGTGATTTCTTGGCTCTGCATGCCCCAGCAAAGAAGAATTTCACCAGCACCCAAAGGTTCATTCAAGCAGGTACAAGCCCTTGCTGAGTTTATTTTGCGAAGGTGCAACGTTTCGGGGTAAACCCCTTTATCAAGCATATGATCAGTAAATAAACTCAGCAAGGGCTTGTACCTGTTTGAATGAACCTTCGATTGCCAGTGAAATTCTTCTTTGCTGCTACAATTGAGGTTGCCGAGGCCTTCTTCACCATGCACCAGGTTGTCTTGTCCTGGAGAGCCAGGGTGTGCAAGTGTGGTAACCTTGTACTATTCTGCATGCCCCAGGCCATGTTTTTGTTCCACCCCTCCACCCCAGGCCCACCCTTTGATCATGTTCTCAGCTCCATTGCTTTTGGTGACAATTATATGCTTTTTAATGGCGCGGGTAGTAGTGATGTGTGGACCAGCCCAAAACCCGTGTGTTGGGCAAGTTTGGTCCGACCTCGCTCCACATTTGTGGGTCATGGGGGGTTTGGGTAGAGCCCTTCTGCCTGCTGCCTTTCGACTTCCAGCTTCTGCTTTTATAGGCTTGCGCCTGTCCACCCCGCCCCTTTTATGATGTCATTGGCAGGGCGGGGCAGAAGGCAGGTGCAGGCGGGAGTGGGCTAGGGTTGGGTGTGGGTCGAGTTTTCTTCAACTCGCACATCACTTGCGGGTAAGTTATGATTCTGGTGCCAATTACTGACAGTGGGTGGCAGGCCTGTTACTGCAGGTACCAAAACATTATTTGTAGGCTCAATGCCATATTAATGATTTTAATGTAGGAGTGTAAGGTTTTCCTACACCCCCGGGAATGTGTTAGCCAGCTAGGCTGGGTCCTTTTTCCCAGAGGGAAGGGGGAGTAGTTCCCCAGAGGTTATAAAAAGGGATGCCCACATGTGTTCTGCCTCAGTCCAGTGTAACCATTGGAAGTGAGGTGGTGCTGCTTGGGCCTGAGGTGGAGGTAGGCCTCAGAATAGGAACAAGTGTCAGATCAGAAACTATAATAGGTCACTATAGGAGTGACAGATAAGTTCAGGAAAGTTAGTGAGCAGCTAAAGCTCCAACGAGGAGTTAGTGAAGCGTTAACACCCTGTGTGACAAGGCCGCCAGGTTAGGGGCTCAAGTGGTTAAGCTCAGGGATAGAGAGATTCCTGGAGTGTAAAACCAGCTGTGAGATTCACCTTCAATGGGGATTATGCACCAAAGTCAGGCAAGGCATCTCCATTCAAAAAGCTAAATAACAAAGGATCAGACAGTATCCATGAGTAAAACATTTGTATAAATGACCTGCTGCCACTACTTGTTCATGGAGTGTCACATCTGAGCATACGTCTTGAATATGTGATTGACCATTGGGAAGTCTACCACCAGTTCAATAAATCATTTGGCCGTTTTAAAGAACCACTGGCTCCCAAAGTTATTTGATCAAGAGTGAATATTATATTGTGCCTACCAGGAGAAGCTGGGAGTTGGACCCTTTGCATGAGTACCGAAACCAGTGGAGAGTAACCCAAGGGAAGGTTTAGGAAAACCCTGACCCATCCACCTGTTACATTAGATATTTACCAGAAAGATAAGGGGAAGGGATGGGGAGCTGATTTTGCAGGGAATTACAATGAAAGCACATGCATTCAATATAGTTCTTTCCTTGGCATGTTTCTTAGATACTAGTTGAATTTATTTGAATATTTAATCTATGTCTCAGACACTCAACCTGAAATCGGATACATGGATTGAACGTTGTCTGATGTCGATGACTCTATGGATAGTGATGGGCAAATTTATCCGCCAGCCATGGATCAGCGGCAAAAATGTTCGCTGCCCGTGAATGTTTTCACAAAACTGTGCCAAAAATTTGCAATAACAAAAAAAGATTGTCGCACATCAAAATTGAGGCACGCATAAAAATTGTTGTGCGTCAAAATGATTTTTTCACCATTTCACAGATTTTTTCACCGTTTCACCAATTTTTCAGGACAGATTCGCCCATCACTATTGATGGAGAATTCTATGTTAGCTACACTAGGGGGCACATTTACTATGGGTCGAATATCGAAGTCGAACGATTTTCCTTCAATCCCAAATTGACAGGAAAGCCTATGGTGACCTTCCCCATAGGCTAACATTGATGTTCGGTAGGTTTTAGTTGGCGAAGTAGGGGGTCAAAGTTTTTTTTAAAGAGACAGTACTTCGACTACCGAATGGTCGATTAGTCGAACGATTTCTAGTTCGAATCGTTCGATTTGAAGTCAAAGTCATATTTGAAGTAGCCAATTCGATGGTCGTAGTAGCCAAAAATAACATTCGAAATTGGAAGTATTTTTTATTCTATCCATTCACTCGAGCTAAGTAAATGTGCCCCTAGGGGTCTCGAATAGTAAATTCCAATTTTCAAATAGTTTTTTTTGGTCAAAACTCACAATTTCGAGTTTAACTCAAATTCTAATTCTAATGTGAGATTAGAGCATTGGCTACGGTTCAGTAGGGTTTTTTTTTTTGCAGTGGTTCCCATTTAACCCTTTAAGCATTAGCAGGAATTCTTGCTTTATGAGGCATCCATATTTGCTACACACGAATACAATGAATACATCTATTTATCTGTATTGTTAAACATGTGATTACATGTAAAAAAACCTTTAATACAACACCAAAGAAACAGATATTTGGACTCTGTAGACCCCCCTTTAATGAAGTCCTTTGTGAGTTCCAGTGAAATCTAGAATAGGAAATTTTATTAATCAGGTTAAGTCTGTTACAAACCCTTCCCTCGTACATCATCTATCTTGCCCGGTCAAGTCATATTTCTCATTTCTCTACAGATTTTTGCACCTTGAATCACGTTGTGAGTGGAGACGGCAGTGATGCAAATAATAACATCTGGCGAGTTTACAGGTCTATGGCAGAGATTTGTGCACAGGTTGGAATAATAAATCACTTTGTCATGAGATGCTCAGGTGTAAAGCCAAGGTTGGGAAATAACAGCCATATCTAACAATGAATTACCAATCAAAATCCATGGCTGCGCGGCTGTGAGTGGCCTCCTTGCATGCTGGGAAATAATAATAATCAGAAGAAATAGTAATTTATTTACTAGAAATAGGAAATGCATACATACATAGGGGCAAATTCACTAAAGTGCGAAGCGGCTAACGCTAGCGCAAATTCGCCAGCATGACGTCATTTCTCTCCCTGAATCAGGGGTACAGGCTGATACATTAGATAGGTACAAGGAAGGGTCGGATGCTTTATTCACCAGTAGCTCCTCCCAGCAGACAGGAGGGAGCCAATGAGATTAGAGGAGGGAAAGGGGTGTTACAGGGAGAGCTGGGAAGTGAATCAGTGGTACAGGCTGATACATTAGATAGGTACAAGGAAGGGTCGGATGCTTTATTCACCAGTAGCTCCTCCCAGCAGACAGGAGGGAGCCAATGAGATTAGAGGAGGGAAAGGGGTGTTACAGGGAGAGCTGGGAAGTGAATCAGTGGTACAGGCTGATACATTAGATAGGTACAAGGAAGGGTCGGATGCTTTATTCACCAGTAGCTCCTCCCAGCAGACAGGAGGGAGCCAATGAGATTAGAGGAGGGAAAGGGGTGTTACAGGGAGAGCTGGGAAGTGAATCAGTGGTACAGGCTGATACATTAGATAGGTACAAGGAAGGGTCGGATGCTTTATTCACCAGTAGCTCCTCCCAGCAGACAGGAGGGAGCCAATGAGATTAGAGGAGGGAAAGGGGTGTTACAGGGAGAGCTGGGAAGTGAATCAGTGGTACAGGCTGATACATTAGATAGGTACAAGGAAGGGACGGATGCTTTATTCACCAGTAGCTCCTCCCAGCAGACAGGAGGGAGCCAATGAGATTAGAGGAGGGAAAGGGGTGTTACAGGGAGAGCTGGGAAGTGAATCAGGGGTACAGGCTGATACATTAGATAGGTATAAGAAGGGGTTGGATGGTGTTTAGCAAGTGAGGGAATACAGGGATATGGGAGATAGCTCATAGTACAAGTTGATCCAGGGACTGGTCCCATTGCCATTTTGGAGTCAGGAAGGAATTTTTCCCCCTCTGAGGCAAATTGGAGAGTCTTCAGATGGGGTTTTTACCTTCCTCTGGATCAACTGGCAGTTAGGCAGGTTACAATATCTAAAGACTTAAAAGGATGAACTTGATAGACGTGTGCCTTTTTTCAACCTAACTTACTATGTTATTACGTATGTATTAGGCAAGTCTGCTACTATCAGTTATTTCCCTTGAAACCTAAATTACCAGCTCAATTGAAATGGAATCATGACCTGAGTCGTCTAATATCGTCCAATGCAGTGGAGCTGGGAGCTGGGCAGGGGGTGGAACAGGGCATGACCAAGATGCTCTGGTATTATGTCAGATGAGGGGTGCCATCTCTAAACCACTGAAGTTGTCACCCCCAAGCCCCGATGTTAGTGGGGAACAGAGCCCATTTGACACCAGTTCACCAGAGCGCAGCTTCATGTGCAAGAACAGAGGTAGTGGTTAATCCTTCGAAAAGTTTTGGGACTGGCCCATGAGCAAAGGCACTTAGTTTGGGATTAAGATTAAAATGCAGGACAGGTTGCAAAAAACAGATGCAAAACATTTTTTTTTTTTTTGCACCAAAATGGAGTATCTCAGTAGACTTTTAGGGAGCTAAAGAGCTATTTTACCCTCAGTAAGACAGCGCTGCCTGCGAACACTATGTTCATGAAGGGAAGGTGGAGGTGTTACATCACGGCATTGGTGTGAAGCAGACCCAGCGTCGGACTGGGGCCCAGCAAGGCTTCCACCTTAGGGGCCACTACACCTCCCCAGCCCCCGCCACAACTGCAACCCCACGTGTACCTTGTACTTTTCCTGCGGCTGAGATCGGGGCCATGGGGAAGTCAGAAGGCAGCGGAAAGAAGACTCCGGCTGGGAGTGGGTCTGGGTTGATGATGCCCACTAAGACTTACCAGGTTTTTCCCTGGTGTCCCACCATCTCAGTCTCAAAACCAATTTAATATATAAACATACAGATTCATAACACCAGGAGACATATATGTGACCCCCCCCCCCAGTGTGCTCCCCAAACTGTGTGATACAAATTACACAATCCCTGGGGAACGGAGCCCTGGACTTACTGCCTGTCTATGGTGTTTTTTATGGGTGTAAGGTTGAAGTTGTACCTGATGACTTTGCGCATTTTTTTTAAACCCCACCTACTGTGTAACTACTACATATCCTTTGATTTAACTGTGGCAGCCACTGTACTGCATGATAACATTTTTAGCCCAAATTTTTTGAAAGCTCTGCAATCACTTGAACCTCTGCACTGCTCCTTCTCTAATTGCTGCCGTGTTCATTCCTTGTGCCGTCCTTGTTTCAAGCATATCTTTCAGATCCTTGTGCTTTCCTTCATCTTAAACCTTGATCCTTCATCACTTCCTCGGGCAGTTCTCTTCTCTTGGCTTCAAAACACGGCTGATAAGTGAGCGCATGTGAGGGGCCTGACTCTGGAGCTTTGGCAGCGACTCAGATTCTTTTTTAATGGATTGCACTTTATTAAATGTCTTTCTGTCTTCCATTACAAGGGGCCGGGTATCCATGCATTGTATGAGTCAGCCCATAAATCACTGCGTATGTAGCCCCTTATACAGGACAGGACCTCCTGAAACTGTGGGTTCATTCTTGGCCCTGCAGAAATAAAAAGCATGTAAATAAGAACAGACAAGGGCAGAAAGGCTCCTATGCTGATACGTAGACCAGCAAGATACAGTATTTGCTCAAGTCATTTAGGACATGGTCATTTCTGAGCAACTTCCATGATCTTTTAGCTAAAACACTGTGAGGTGCATTAACAATTGAAGCCAGAAATGAAGTCAATGGATGCAGTCAATGAACATATTTATGCAATTCATTAATGTTCCATCCACTTGCATGTATTTGCACCATTGTGTCTTCTCAATCTATCTGATGATTGGGGTGCAAGTGTGCCTGTTGATACAGGGGAACCCCGATTATGGCATTAATTCCAGGGTTCCCAGTGCAGCCTGTGCCAGCACCTAAAGAATCGTGAGCGACACTATTTTACGGTTGTGTGCCAGAAATAATTGAACAGTCCATCTGCAATAATTTGGCTTCCTGTGGATGGCTGATTTTAATTGATCGTAGAAGGTAGGTACACTCCCTGTAACCACATAATCTCCTGCAGACATACAGATGGGATTTTCTACCCATATTTACTGCTGCCAAAAAATATTGTTGCAACCTTCTTCTACAAGGATCAGGAAATCTGGATTGAATTACCCCAGGACAGGGAAAAGAAGAAGAAGCAAGAACACTGCCGCTACTACTGCTGCCACCACTTCATGATCACAATCCAAACCCTTCTGCTGCTCCCTCACCGGCCGTTGTCTCACTTGTGTCCCCTATACTGGTGAGTAACAAACTGACCTCCAATTTGTGCCCCCAATGCAAAATGCACCTTCACCCTAAACAGCTGCTAACTCTGGCTACCCCTAGTTTCGGCCCTGATAGGCTACTTTGCACTGAAAAAAAGTGCAAAACAAGGCTGCAATCTGCACACAGTCTGCTGCAGTTTTATAATGACTGTAGGTCTCTGCACCCCAGTTTTGGAGACCTATGAATAGAGTACTCAATTAGGCACCGCTCTATCCTAGAGGGGCTGATAGGGGAGGCACATATAAGTTAAACATGCAATTTAAGGAGCTGCAGGAAATGAAGTTCACAAATGTGCCCTGTCCTTTCCACCTGTTCTATGTGATCCACTCATGCTGAATTTGAACCCTGGAGTGCATGTGCTTGTTAAAGGAGAAGGAAAACTACGGAGGTATTTTATTGCCAATAAATTAGCTGCAATAGTGCAAGCTAGAATGCTATATTTATTCTGTAGAATGTATTACCATACCGGAGTAAAAAGCTCTAGAAACTCTCTGTTTGTTTAGAATAGGAGCTGCAGTATTAACATGGTGTGACATCACTTCCTGCCTGAGTCTCTCCCTGCTCTGGGCTCAGATTACAGTAGAGAAGGGAGGGGTGGGGGGAGAGGAGCAAACTGAGCATGCTCACGCCCAGGGCAATGAGGTTTGAGCTGAAAACAGGAAGTCTGATACAGAAGCCCATGAGTACACAATAGAAGGAAAGAAATACTGTGTTTCTTTTGACAGGGGACTCAGAGCAATATTACTTTGGGGGTTTACTGGTATATTTAGATGGACCTTTCTGATAAGGCTTACTTAGTGAGTGCTATGAGGCATGTTCTTGCAACATCCCTAGAACTTGTACCCAAGAGATCAGTACATGACCCTATATATATATATATATATATATTGCATTAGAAGAGTGTGCCATTTAGTAAATTGGCATCTGTGCAAGTGCTGCAAATAAAGGGTTTTTGGGTGAAATCTTTTTTTTTTGTGACTAAATGTGAATATTAAATATTCAAGACAGATAGAAGGAAAAGAGTACAAAGATAAAGGTCGTATTAATGAAGGCAAGAATGGGATTTGAACAAGCAAATTTCCTTGGTGAATCTGAGAGCTTTAAATACATTGATCGAAGGGAGAGAATTCAGAATGGAGATTATGGAACCAGGACAGGGATAAAGAAGTCGGCACAGACTGAGGACTGGAGCAGAGATAAGAATTGTGTAGGAAATTGTGTAAACCTAAGATTATACATTTCTGCAAAAAAAACAACGAAACTGCAATCTTCACTTTAAACAGAAAAAAGGAGCAAAAGTTTCCACGTTATAACTGTTCCCAAGTTGAGGCTGTTGTGTTTTTAGCTGCAGGTACAAATAGGCAATTTCAAAGGGGGCTTATTGATTTCCCCTATATTAGTCTAAATCCAGAAGTTAAATAACAAAGGAAATGTCTGGTACACAGTGTCCTTTATCTACTGTAAGTGTAAAGGTTATTTATATTGATTTCATAACAACAATAGCAGGAATAACAGGTATTATCCATCTACTCTGCTTTATGACTTCCTTTAAACCATCGGCATAATGACAATAAATAACATGCATTCATTACATTGCCCATGTGCTGGCCTATAACAAGATGCACAGAAAGGAAAATAGACCAAAAACAAGCAGGACACTGTAGTTTGGAGTAAGTAAGGCCTCATTTTGTATCATCTTGTAATGAGTAGTGATGGACAAATTTCTCCCGTTTTCCTTTGTCGAAAAACTTGGGAATTGCACGCAAAATGGCATTTTTGACACTCAAAAATTGACGCCCTCGTCAATTTTGACACTAGCATTTAAGTCAATGGGCGTCCTAATAGTGTTGAAGCTCTACGGTTTGGATGTGAATGACTTTTCGGACAAGCTTCCAGATTTTTTTGACGCTGGCGAATTTTAGCGAGAGTTCTGCGAATTTATTCGCCGAGGTGAAGCAAGGAAATTTGCACTAGCCAATTTGTTCGCCCCCATCACTAGATATGAGCCTTTGTGAGCAAACATTATTGCAATCCTCCATGCTTTTCCCAGAATCCCAGTGCTTATTGTTTGGCTTCTTCATAGGGGCACACATTTGTGTGTCTTTTTGTGACCAAGGATTGAGGCCTTGAGTATCTCTTTTATCTTCAAGAACTAGGGGTAGGAAGAAAGAAGAAGCACATGTCTAGGGTGCAATGGTGCAACAACGCTAGGGCCCTTGGCCCATACCTCTGGATGGGTGGGGGGAGGGAAGGGAAGAGTTACCTAGAGGAGTGGAGAGTTGCCAAGTTGGAATTGGAGGGGGCTTGCATTGGGGACTCTTCTGTGTTGGCCTGGCTCAAAAATAGATTATAACTAGAAGGGATCTCGATAACAGTTAGTAGTTGAGTTGGAAAAGAGCCATGTCCATGAATTTCATACATGACTTTTAACTGATCCAGTGCAAGATAAAAACATCCATTTAAAGCTGGTCCCAATTCGACTCAGAAAAGGTAAACATCCTTCCTGACTCCAAGGTCAATTTATCAGGTCAAGATCTAGAGTTTGACAAAAATAACTTGTTTACCTTAGTTTATCCTGTGTTTGAAGGCAGATCACTCCACTCTATCAATTCTCAAACCTTGTTGAGAAATGCTTGAGTTGCGTTACCAATAAGGTTTGAGGGATCCTTGCACAAAATCAGGAAGGATTTTTGGATTTTGATAAAACATTCTGATCAAATAAATATGATCCCAGTACAAAACTGTTCAGCATTTGTAGAATTTAGAACTGCTAGTTTAGTTAGAGGACCTTCTTTGTACACAATTCTCCGGCAGTTCTCTCTCAATGTCCGGTTCGTGGTTCCAAGGCCAAATGATGATATGAACTGTATCTAAGAAAAATTTTATCTACTGCAAATATAAGATCAATGGTTTGAGATGATTTGTCCTTCATAAAAAATATGCTGATTTCTACCTCTGAGGTCATTCTCCAGGACATATTCTTGAATGTGCTCTACCCAATAAACTTGTCAAACCTGCCAACAGGTCCATAATCTCCACATAGCACCACTAATGCTAGGCAAGAACAATAGAGCAGGGAAACAACGTGATCCACTTTAAACTTAGACAAATTGATCCAGGGACTGGTCCCATTGTCATTTTGGAGCCAGTAGGGAATTTTTTTCCCCTCTGAGGCAAATTGGAAAGGCTTCAGATGGGTTTTTTTGCCTTCCTCTGGATCAAATGGCAGTTAGGCAGGTTATATATAGACTTAAAAGGTTTAACTCAATGGATGTTTCTTTTTTCAGCCTAACTTACTATGTGTCAGGCCCTTACCGTTTGCGCAAGTCCGTGCGTTCCAGTGTGCGTTCCAGCGTCATCATGGAGGACGCGCGTCGACGCGGGTGCGCGTCCGTCGCGGCGTAATGACGCAGACGCAAGCGCGCCAAACGTGTGCAGCGTCTGACGCTGGCGCTGGTATTTCTTTCCGCACTGAATTCCTCTCAGTGCTCGGACATCGCTCTAGCTGTTGTTAAGAAAGCCTTTGAATTATTATACTTGAAATACTGGTTTTGACCCTGCTACTGTTTTCGACTCCTCTTCTGTGACAACCCTTGGAACTTCGCTGGATCTTCTGACATCCTGTTGCCGACTTCTGCTCCTCGTTTGACTACGCCTCTGCTTGAACCTTGGTACCTCGCTGAACTGGATTCCTGTTGCCAAACCCTTGCCTGCCTCTGATTATGGTCTGTGTTAACCCTTGATTGACTGTTGCTTTTGAACCTCTGCCTGCCTATAATTAAAGTCGTGTTAAGCTTGACCAAATCGAACCTGCATTACTCGCTGGCAATTCTACTATTGTCTTCACTTCGCTAGCCGGGAAATACCAACTCCTGTGGCATTAACACCTAATCGCTTGTGCCACTATCAACGTACTGTTGTATCCTGCATCTTTGCTCACAGCACATCCAGGCACAAGACTCTCCACTTCACAAGCCACAGGCTCCCATACTACACCCCCATTGGTCTCCCTAGTCTCCAGCCAAGGGTGTATTAGTGGGAAAGCCGTAAGGGTTGCCTTCTTACCACGCCAGTTTCCAGCTCCTCCTCATCTGTGGTTCCACCTGGTTCGGTAAGTCTGACACTATGTTACTATATGTTAGGAGCTACCTGGGATCGAACTCTGAACTATACACTCAAAAGCTCCTGCACTATTTTTATTGAGCCACTGGAGACCTTTGGAATCTGATTCTACTGGTATGATTAAAGACCTTCTACCTTATAAGTTTGCTCACCTCCTCCTCCTCCTCCTTGCTCTACCAGGTGTTGGGAATTTGCTAATTAAGGGGCTTTATAAGCCTGTTGCAAATGATACCCTGGTGCTTGATCATTGAAGCTCCCAAGATAGATCCAGCATACTCCTTGTTCCTGTGACTCCTTGTTCCTGATTCCTGCCTTGTTCCTGATTCCTGCCTTGTTCCCTGATCCCTGCTTCCATTAACTATTGGATCTCCTGGTATTTGACCCCGGCCTGTCTCTTCAACCATTCTCTGCCTTCTTCCTGCCCCTGACCTCGGCCAGATTACCAGACTCTCCAAGTTTGCCGCCAGTTCTGACCTTTTGCCTATTCTTTGGATCACTCTTGCCTGCAGTCTGCCTCTGACCACTGACCCGGTAATAAGACTTCTGTTTTTCTTGCAAATAACCAGTTGTATTGCCTGCACTTAACTTTAATAAATCTTTCCACGCTACAACTTGTTTCCTGTGTATCAGCACCTCAAATACCCGCTGTTTCCATGTTACACAGCACCTAGGCTCTTACCTGTAAGCCACTCACCTGTGGCCAAGGCTGACACTATGTATTCCAATTAAAACGGAAGGGCCAGCAGCATCGAAATGAAAGACTTTTAAATGCCTACATAGAATATACTGTTATTAGGGGTTGGTAATATGGGTTATTTAAATAGGCTACTACATAGCTCGGGGGCTGATATACAAGTGTCATTAGGTCTGTAAGACCTGTACTGCATATATTAGATTTAGTGCTAATTAATGTCATTCATGGCTTTCTACACCTATTTTATGATAAATAATAGAACTGCCATCACCAGCAATTCAAATCCAGGGTCCCTACTGATAAGATGTTAAGATCTACTCATTATAAACATAAGGAATAGTGTTTAATTAAAGGAGACCTGCCACCTTAAGAAATAATTCCCAAGCCTATTTTATGATGTTAGTCAACCAAAATAAACTTTCATTACATTATAAAAATTATTTAAATTTAGATTTTTCTCAGTCTTGGAACTCACAATCACAGCAAGCAGGCAGGTGCCATTTTGTAGGAACTGTTATTAAGGTGAGCTTTGCATCATGTCAAAATCTTGTTTATGTGCCAGAATGGGGGACCTGATGACCCTGCCCATGCAATAACTACACGATTATAGACAGTGAGGATGGAGGGGGAATATGAGGAGGGCAGTGACATTTAGGAAGTGCTGAATGGAAGTTAAAGTAATTTTCTGCCCCGCCTCTAAGGCGTAGAGGAGGGGCAGGCAATATATGATTGACAGCTGAGGTTTTTAAATACCTTTAGAACAGGTATGGTGGTTTTAATAACCAAACGAATGTGGTTTCATGATTATGAATTATGAATTATGATTGTGTAAGGACTTTTATTATACAGCTTTTTATGTCTGGGTGACCACAGTCTAAGGTGTTATTATTTAGACTTAGGGGTAGATAGAATGGATTTGTCTACAAACCAATAAACACATATGATTTGTCCTTAAAACAATGTTTAAAGAGCCATTAAAGTTCCAATAAACTCCCCGTCCACCTAACAGACCCTCTTCACATGCTTTTTGCTTCTACATTTTGCTTCAATGGAGGCTGAGCTAAAAATCCCAAATTTTCTCACTTTTTATTGTATTGTATCTCAGATGTAAACTATTCCTAAATATTACATGGTATCAATAATATTAACATTATCAAATCAAGCAATTGTTACAGTATCCTAAAAGTGCTAATGCTACGTTTAAAGAAGAGGTATGCGATCTATTATCTGGAAACCCTTTATCCAGAAAGCTCCGAATTACTAATTGGTCCTCTCCCATAGACTCTATTTTATCCAATTAATCCACATTTTTGAAAAGTATTTCCTTTTCTCTATAATAATAAAACAATACATTGTACTTAGTGATGGGCGAATTTGGGGCGTTTCGCTTCGCCAAAAAATTCGGTGAAAAACGGTGAGAAATTCACGAAACGGCGATGGTGTCTCACTATTGACGCCGGCGTCAGTTTTTTGGACGCCGGTGTCAAAAATGAGACACCACCGACGTTTCACCAGTGAAAATGCGCCAGAATAAAAAAAAACGGATGCCGGAGTCCATTTTTTTTGACGCTGGCGAATTTTCGCAGCGGTTTCGCAAATGTATTCACCGGTGGCGAATTGTGGGAATTCGCCCAAAATTAACGCCTGCTGAATAAATTCGCCCATCACTAATTGTACTTGATCCAAACTAAGATATAATTAATCCTCATTGGAAGCAGAACCAACCTATTGGGTTATTTTAATGTTTATATGATTTTCTAGTAGATTTAAGGTGTGAAGATCCAAATTATAGAAAGATCTGTTATCTGGAAAACCCCAGGTCCCGAGCATTTTGAATAACAAGTCTCATACCTGTATTATCTGTCCAAAATTAAATGATATATTTTGTTTATATATATAGGGATGCTCCGAATCCACTATTTTGGATTCGGCCGAACCCCTGAGCCCTTTGTGAAAGATTTGGCTGAATACCGAACCGAATCCGAACCCTAATATTTTACTTCCTTGTTTTGTGCCGAAAAGTCACGCGATTTCCCTCTCTACCCCGAATTTGCATATGCAAATTAGGAATTAGATTCGGTTCGGCCAGGCAAAAGGATTTGGCCGAATCCTGCTGAAAAAGGCGGAATCCTGGCCGAATACCGAACTGAATCCTGGATTCGGTGTATATCCACAAAACACATATAGACAAATAGAAGAGTCCTTTGCACTCAACCCATTATCAATATATTTAAGACATTGAGACATTTTGTGCTACTGCTAGTAAATAATACCTTACCTTTTAAACAAATCAGGGATTGTTTGTCCATATATTGCAATATATTTAAGCTGAACAACAACGTCAAAGTCATCCCATATCTGGCCAGTCCTATGCTTACTTTTCATCTGATTCATTATGTATAATGAAGCAATAGAATTCTTAATGAATCAGATGAAATAATCAAATCTCCTCTTCTTCGGGGCGTCTAATCTCCTCAAACTGCCTCCCATGCCTTCCCGCCAGCTAAAATGTAAATCACTGGCAGGATGGCACTTTGGCAGGAAACTTCGGGAGACTTCAGAAAATGAATCGTGCCGAGTGCCAGGGGAGGCAGTACGGGAAGATTAGTCGCCCCGAAGAAGAGGAGATTTGACGCCGGGCGACTAATCTAACTGAATCTGCCTGTGTGGGACCCAAGGACTAGTAGGGGAAGCAGGGACTTGACGGGGCTTAGGAGTAGCGCCAAGCCCCGCCCCCTTCTTTTGTTGCAGGGCCTGATTGGAGGAAAACGGTTCCCGGGCTTGTGAAAGGATCGAGGCGGTGATTGTACTCACCATTCAGCGCCGGGACGAGGAGGCAGCAGGATGCAGCATCCCGCCCTCCCTGTATACGGGTTGGTTTCGTCGCAGTTGGCGGAGGGTACCTTTACAAGGGGAAGTTAAAAGGGGGTGTTTCATAGGGAGTGGAAGTAGCCTGGTAGGCCTGGGTCCCAATGGGAAGGTTGACAGCCCAGTTTGGGGCTTGGGAGAAATAGAACAGGAACCTACCTTGGCAGTTTGGGTACAGCCATCCCCACCCCGATTCCTCTTTCCCTCAGATGCGGGAGTAATATTAAAAAGAATGTTAGAAGTTTGTTTTACAAACGGTGTGTAAAATGTTAAAATGTTATACTGGTTAATTATTATTATTCTGTTTAATAAACAACTGCGGCCATCTCTTTCCAAACCAGTGGCGTGCCTGTGTGTTATTGGGGTAGGAGGTATATGGTGTGGGGGGGAGAAGGGAGTGGTGCGGAATCGACATTGCACCCGTCATGCCCTGACCCCTAATAGCTTGGTAATCATTACACATATGTTTCCTTAATAACACTTTAAATTAGAATAATAAATGTAAGTCAGGGAATTGCAACACACACACAGTACAACCATATGTTTCACAACAAACACTTGGTGACCCCGATAAGGAAATTATTTATTTGCTCTAAATAGTGTTGAAAGTAAATATAATTACAAAACAGAAGGGAAACAAACACGTTCACAATAGAATAAATAATGTTCATGTCAAACACGACAAAGTCCAATGACTAATATCTTGACACAAACACGACAAAGAATAATTGTGATCATTTAGGTTTTCAGAATGTGCTGTTCATGGAATATTCAACAAGTTATGTTCCTTCTCTAGAAAATATATAAAGACTTTTTAGTGTACTTGTTATGTCTCTATCGTATTTAAAGACATGACGACAGGCATGACCCCCTCCCTGCTCCCCCCCAGCCTCGTTGTTACCTTTGGTAAATGCCCATAACTCTCTTTGCTGATTCAGCGCAGCACCATCTTCCGGCTCTTCCGTAATGTTCGGGTCTTCTTCTGGCGCTTCGCCAATTTCTGTCAATTTCGGGGCATGCACAGTTGTCAAAAACCGGAAGATTGCTCCAACTGCACATGCGCCGATACGGCACTTACTTCCCGAAGATTTCTGAAGAGAAGAAGATGGTGCCCGTGAACTCAAAGAGAGGTAAGTAAAGAGTTAGGGGCATTTACTGAAGGGAACAGATAGGCTGGGGGTCTATATAGGGTAGGGAGATATGGATTTTTTATAATTAAGGGTTTGGTTCTCCTTTAAGTTATCTTTTAGTATGTTATAGAATGGCTAATTCTAAGCACCTTTTCAATTGTATATAGCTTTTGAATTTTTTGCCTTCTTCTTTTTTCCAGCTTTCCACTGGGGGTCACTGACCCCATCTAAAACACAGATGCTCTGTAAAGCAACACGTTACTTGTTATTGCTACTCTTGATTCCTCATCTTTCTATTCAGGCCCTGTCCTGTTTATATTCCAAGCAATACATGGTTGCTTGGATAATTTGGACAGCAGCAAATACTGAAATTGCAAACCCGGAGAGCTGCTGAATAAAAAGCAAAATAATTCAAATAATAAAAAACAATTTCAAATTGTCTCTCTGTTACTAAAAATTCATTTAAAGGTGAACAGTCCCTTTAGACGTACAGATTTCATTTTGCAGTTCACCAAGTCTGGATCCCATCTCAACATGTTTTCACTCCATCTTCCCATAAAAAGGTTTTTGATACATGTGCTCCATCTGTGCGCAATCCTATACCCTAGTTTAGTTCGCTGCACTGGTGGCTGCAACATACAGATGGAGCACACCATTAATTTCAAAAGGGAAAAGGGTGGTGAAGTAAGTGCCAGAAATATAAATGAAGTTTGTTCCCTCATTGTGAGCTTAATAGTGACTTATCTATATTGTTGCACACATGGAGCTGACTGTGTTGTTTCATGGGAAAGTCAATGTGATGCAACAAAAATAACAACAAAGCCCTTTCCATTGTTGTGTGCATGGATTATGGCTCAATAGACCTCTTATAAGAAGACAGTGGTGACCTCCATATTTCCAGCTTGTGCTCCATAAGCCAAAAACAACAATAGTAAGTGAATGGCAGAGGATCTCCCTGTTGGTTGACCCATAAGTCTATTATGTCATAAGTCTCAGAGCTATCACTCCAAGGCCTGAGTGTAATCTGGGTCTACTCCATTGCTTGGAAGATAGTGGTTGACCCCAAATTTTAGTGATTGTCCAGACTTTGTTTCCACACGCATCTAAAGAACAACCTATCACAGTATCCATTATCATAGAAGATGGTCTGCTAATGTTCTTTATAATTGGAATATGTGTGAGGGACACAGTGGGCAACCTACACAGGTATCTAGATAAAGTTTGCTCCATTGCATCTGACTTTCATTAAAACCGTTTCTTATTTCGCCCATTAATTGTTAGTTCCTGTTCATTTCTGATAACTGCTGTGAAATGTAATGAAACACGTTTAAAATATACAAGTGCACAATACAGAAGCATTATGTATAACATTACGTGACTTAAAGGAGAACTAAAGCTTAACTAAAGACGTACCTAGAAATGTTGTACATGATGTTTTGTGCTTCTGTACCAGCCCAAGGCAACCACAGCCCTTTAGCAGTAAAGATCTGTGTCTCCAAAGATGCCCCAGTAGCTCCCCATTTTCTTCTCTGCTGATTCACTGCACATGCTCTGCACTTACTGAGCTTAGGGAGCCACTCACAATATACAGTACACATAGAATAGAAATGTCACAATATAAGGCTGAATAGTAATTAATACAGATAATTACTACATGGCAGCACAGAAACCAGTGCAATTAGCATCAGAATTTAATAATCAGCAAACCTGTAGCATCAGCTTATATTACAGCCAGGGAAGCTGATTTTCTGCTGGATAATTAGTGACGAGCCCTAAGCTTAGCTTCTCAACAGCCAATCAGAGCCCACTGAGCATGTGAGTGTCACAGACACTTTCCAAGATGGTGACCCCCTGTGACAAGTTTGAAGTCCTGGATCATTGCTGCTATTGACAAGCTCAAACTTTAGCCTCCTGCAATAAGTTCACTATAGAAAAAATGCTATTTTTAGCCATATTCATTTTTAGGGATTAGTTCACCCTTAAGTAACCACTGCCTTTCTAAGGGACTATAAAAATTACACTTGAAAAGAAATCAGTGAAAAATTGTAAAAAAAACCCTACATTAATACTGTTGCTATAACAAAGATGTTCCACGATTAGTGATGGGCGAATTTGTGCCGTCTCGCTTTGCCGAAAAATTTGCGAATTTCACGCAAAATTCGCGAAACGGCGCTGGCATCTCGTTTTTTGACGCCGGCGCCCGTTTTTTTTATGCCGACCCCCTTTTTTGACCCCGCAAATTTTCTCGGGCGTTTTGCAAATTTATTCGGTGGCGGCGAATCGCACAAATTCGCCGCGAATTTGCGCCTGGCGAATAACATCGCCCATCACTATCCACGATTAATGCTTAACTGGTTAGGAAGAATCCTTTTTTTCTACTGTACTAGTTGTTATGGTGAATTGACCTTTCTAACGGTTGATTAATTCTTTTCAGGATGGGAAAGAGAAAATTAATGAAAAAAGTGTCCGGACGAATTGTGTGTTTGCTACAACTATTCCACTAGGATAAAACATTAGACATCATTTATTTTAAGGGCCCTGAAATCATTTCTTAATAATATTGACTGTACAATGAATGTTCAAGTACAGTATTTTAACAAATCTCTTTAGTAGTGCGCTGTTTTTTTTCCTCCATAATGACATTTGGTATAAACTCAGTGTTGCTTGATAAGCCTTTCTTTACCTTTTTGTTCATTATTCACCAGAGTACATTTAAAGGAACCGTAACACCAAAAAATGAAAGTGTTTTAAAGTAATGAAAATATCATCTAATGTTGCCCTGCACTGGTAAAACTGATGTGTTTGCTTTAGAAACACTACTATAGTTTATATAAACAAGCTGCTGTGTAGCCATGGGGACAGCCATTCAAGCACGGGATACACAGTAGATAACAGATAAGTACTACTATAGTTTATATAAACAAGCTGCTGTGTAGCCATGGGGGCAGCCATTCAAGCACAGGATACACAGTAGATAACAGATAAGTACTACTATAGTTTATATAAACAATCTGCTGTGTAGCCATGGGGGGCAGCCATTCAAGCACAGGATACACAGTAGATAACAGATAAGTACTACTATAGTTTATATAAACAAGCAGCTGTGTAGCCATGGGGGCAGCCATTCAAGCACAGGATACACAGTAGATAACAGATAAGTACTACTACAGTTTAGATAAACAAGCAGCTATGTAGCCATGGGGGCAGCCATTCAAGCACAGGATACACAGTAGATAACAGATAAGTACTACTATAGTTTATATAAACAAGCTGCTGTGTAGCCATGGGGGCAGCCATTCAAGCACAGGATCCACAGTAGATAACAGATAGGTACCACTATAGTTTATATAAACAAGCTGCTGTGTAGCCATGGGGGCAGCCATTCAAGCACAGGATACACAGTAGATAACAGATAAGTACTGCACTTTAGGATGGAACTGCTTTCTGGCAGGCTGTTGTTTCTCCTACTTAATGTAACTGAAAGTGTATCAGTGGGACCTGGATTTTACTATTGAGTGTTGTTCTTAGATCTACCAGGCAGCTGTTATCTTGTGTTAGAGAGGTGCTATCTGGTTACCTTCCCATTGTTCTGTTGTTAGGCTGCTGGGGGGGGTGTGATATCACTCCAACTTGCAGTACAGCAGTAAAGAGTGACTGAAGTTTATCAGAGCACAAGTCACATGACATGGGGCAGCTGGGAAATTGACAATATGTCTAGCCCCATGTTAGATTTCAAAATGTAATATAAAAAAATCTGTTTGCTCTTTTGAGAAATGGATTTCAGTGCAGAATTCTGCTGGAGCAGCACTATTAACTGATGGGTTTTGTAAAAAACATGTTTTCCCATGACAGTATCCCTTTCATATATTGATAATGGGTTGAGTGCAGAGGATCTCTTGTATTTTTATAAATTATATATAGAAAGGCCTGATTCAGCTTATTTTACCTCCTATTTCATGGCTATGGACTATAGTTACTAGGAGAAGCCATGGAAATGACTCGCTCGACATAAATAGCTTTGTGGCTAATCTTTACTCTCAGAGCCATTAAAAGGATGTGTGCAGTTAATTGCCAATTAAAATAATAAAAGACTATTGGTGGGTTGTATTGTTATCCTAAGGCAGCTCTTTGTATATTTCAGCAAACCAGTAATTTTTCTCTTTGTGCGGCATCATTCGATGTCAGGACCCAACTCCTCTGAATTAAGAACATACTGTAGAACCAGACCTCGGCTTCCAGGGATTTCTCATAGTTTATATAGAATGATCGACTGAGATTGTAATTGGGACACTGCAACTGTAAAAGTGAATTATTAGAATTATTTAGTATTCAAGGGTCGTAACTCATCTTTATGGGTTTAAAGGAGAAGTAAAGGTCTATATAAATACACCAGTAAACCCTCAAAGTAATGCTGCTCTGAGTCCTCTGTCAAAAGAAACATCACATTTCTTTCCTTCTATTGTGTACTCATGGGCTTCTGTATCAGACTTCCTGTTTTCAGCTTAAACCTCCAGGGCTAGGGCTTGAGCATGCTCAGTTTGCGATTCTCTCTCTCTCTCTCTCGCTCTCCCTCCCTCCCTCCCTCCCCCTCCCTTCTCTGCTGTTATCTGAGCCCAGAGCTATGAGTGAGCAGGGAGAGACTCAGAAGGAAGTGATGTCACACCAAGCTAATATGGCAGCTGCTATCTTAAAGAAAAGGAGAGCTTCTAGAGCTGTTTACTCAGGTATGGTAAAGCATTCTACAGAATAAATAGTGTTATACCTTGCACTATTGTGGCTAATCTATTGGCAATAAACTGCTTTGATAGCTTTCCTTCTCCTTTAAGAAAGTACACAAGCCATTTCTTACATTGGGGAGCATGAGCATTATTCGGGTGCTCCAGTGTCCGACTGGCCCACCAGGATACCAGAAAAATTCACGGTGGGCCCTCTTGTTTCCTACATTGTAAGCCTTTATTTTAGTCATTCCTCTTTTCTGTATGAAAATTAAAAGGATTAATGGAGAGAAGGCTAGATGATAGTATAGGGATTGGATCTGTTATCTGGAAACCCGTTATCCAGAAAGTTCCAGATTTCGGAACTTCAATTGATCAAAATAATTAAAATTTTTAAAAATGATTTCCTTTTGGGCAATATAGAATATGAAGGGGTTGTTATGACACAATGCAAAGGCAAGGAGCCAAGTGCCAAGAAGATGCACAATTTTCATTTTCGGGTCCCTACAGGTCACATACTAAATCTATGCATAATGGGCATTAGAAGGAAATACCAAAATGGAAATAGCAAAATGGTTTTGCTTTAAAGTGGGTGACACCAGAAAGTATTGTTGCGTGAGGCTTATTATAACAATGGGTGTGGCTAATGGTTGTGGGAGGGGCTTGTTTTAGCAAGTTGCGCTACGCTCACCACCCCTCCACTTTTTTCACTCCAATTCAAGCACTGGAGAGCAACATGTTGGTCACAAGCCACTGGTTGGGAAAAGATATCAAAGCCTGCAGCTTTGTGGAGGGAGGGGGTTTGTTTATACAGAACTTGTTAGCTCCATAAGAACAAATTACCCTGTTTGGGGTGAGGGAGTTAAAGGGCATGTAAAGGCAAAAAAATAAAATCATATTTTTACTTTCTTTAATGAAAAAGAAACCTATCTCCAATATACTTTAATTAAAAAAGGTGTACTGTTTTTATAAGAAACCTGACTGTATGCAGTGAAATTCTCCCTTCATTTACTGCTGTGGATAGGAATTGTCAGACGGTCCCTAACTGCTCTGCAGGGAAACAATCATACTTATGAACAGCAGGGGGAGCCCCCGCCTTAATTCCCAGCCATGCAGAACTCAAGCAGCTTTGTTTATGACGATCCCTTAGCAGTCTAGACCACACTGAGCATGTGCACAGTCTTGGTCTTGCAAAGATGTTTCACAAAGTTACAAGATGGTGACCCCCTGTAGCCAACTTTGAAAGCATAAATTATTTGTTTAATTAGACTTGTGGTGCAGTAAATTCATGTTTATATTTAGTATACAAAATACACCATTTCTAGCCTTATTTTACACTTTACATGCCCTTTAAGAGAAAAATTTCATTAGTGCTTTATAATAGCATATTAATACAAATAATGGGGGAATATATTGTTAACACAAGTCCTATTTGTTATGTTCATGTTAAGTCAAATTTAAGGGGGTGAAGGTAAAACTACTGGAGTGAGGACAATGTTTTAAAAATAATATTCAGCACTTTACGGCACTTACTTTCAGTGTTCCCAAACAGCATTTCCCATCTTCTGAAAGCCATTCTAAAGATGTTATCAGCCAGTGAATGCTGACGCCTCTAATATAAAGGATAAATTAGCCTGAATGGGAAATTAAGGTTAATTAGGTTATAAGCTGATAGCAGCAGAAACGTCATTTAATCAATATGCAAAGCGCAATTAACAAAGTTGGCCGTTTACAGGAGAACTACTTCGAAAGTTCACCTCCGATATAATTCATTTTTCTGAAACTAGTTTTGGAACAATGCGCTGAATTCGTTTTATCATACCTTTAATCATCACGGTGTTCTTATGTTTCTTTCTTGTAAAAATACAAAATGATAAAAGGCCAGTGATGTAAAGGTATTAAGGCCATTATGAGTGGGTCTGTGAATGTAAATGTGTTTATATATAATGCATATTCATATCCCAAGATATGCAAAGTTGTATTCCCATAAAGTCAGGGGGAATAATATCTTAATTTCAACATGGAATGAGAATAATAAAACCCTGGAAGTTTTGTAACCGGCTGCTATTTGGGTCAATGGACCTGTTCAGTCCTTTATGCCCAAGCCCAGGCCTGGATTTGTGGAAAGGCCACCAAGGCCCAGGCCTAGGGCGGCAGGATTTTAGGGGGCAGCATACTAAAGTCCTGCTCAGAACCAATTTCTAAGACCAGGACTCGACCTGAACCCACAGCCCACGACCCTCGACCTGAACCCAATTTGATCCGCTACCCGACCCGGACCCACAACTGCCTTATTTGCAACCCAACCTGCAGCCCGCCAACCACCATCAAACAGGAAGTGATGTTGCTGCAAACCGGGAAGTGACATCATCAAAAGTGGGCAGGGACAAAAACTAGTTTTGTAAAACTTTAAAAGGAGTAAAATATAGACAATAGCACATAAGATAAGAAAATTTAGATGAGACCTGCAACCCGATCCGTGACCCACAGACCATCATCTATACCCGCACCTTAAAATCCTCCCCTCATTCCGCAGGGTGGCCCCTATTTTTGTGGGTACCCGACCCGCTGCATGACTCTACAGCTTTCTGCCCAACCACACCCACATTGGTTCAGAAACACTGGGAATGCGCATGAGATAAAATAATTTTTAAAATTTCCTGTGCGCCAATCCCCATTGCTTCGGGCCTGATGATAAAATTTGCGCAAATAAGGGGAGACAGGGGCGATGAACGTAAGCAGGCCTAGGGGTGCCCACTATGTAAATCATGCCCTGCTTGCTGATTATTAAATCCTGATGCTAATTGCACTGGTTTCTGTGCTGCCATGTAGTAATTATGTGTATTAATTACTAATCAGCCTTATATTGTGACATTTCTATTCTATGTGTACTGTATATTGTGAGTGGCTCCCTAAGCTCAGTAAGTGACAACCGCACAGAGCATGTGCAGTGAATCAGCAGAAAAGAAGATGGGGAGCTACTGGGGCATCTTTGGAGACACAGATCTTTACTGCTAAAGGGCTGTGGTTGCCTTGGGCTGGTTCAGAAGCACAAACATCATGTACAACATTTCTACCTACTTCTTTAGTTAAGCTTTAGTTCAGAGCCTCATTGAGAGATATGACCCAGATACAAAAAGAAGGGTAAAGCAAGAATCAGCACTAAAAAGGTAAAAAAAAAATGATTTAAAAGTTACCCTTTTAAAGGTAATATCTTTAAAAGACTCTGTAGTGTTTTCCCATGACATAAATGTATATTCTCTCAGAAATGTTAAGATTTATTGATCTCGATGCTAAACTGCCCATGTGCAGTCACCAACAGAGTTTCTGGCCTATATTTTTCAGTAGTGACGTGCGGGTTCCGTTAATAGACCTGCGCCGACCCAATGACATCACAAAAGGGGAGGGGCGAGCAGGAGTAGCATCTATAAAAGAAGAACCTGGAAGTTGGAAGCATTTGACAGCGGCGGGGGGGGGGGTGGGAGAGCAGGAGAAGAGCTCATATCTACCACTAAGTGGGCCATGGGAGCGTTTTTAGCAATAAAGGGAGCTGTTACCATGTTACCTTCCCATTATTCTGTTGATGGGCTGTTGGGGGGGGGGGATATGGGTGATATCACTCCAAATTGGAGTGTAACTGTAAAGAGTGACTGAAGTTTATCAGAGCACAAATCAAATGACTGAGGGCACCTGGGAAACTAACATGTTTGGTCCCATGTCAGATTTCAAAATTAAATTTAAAATATTGTAATTTGTTTAATTACAATATTGAACAAATTTAGTGCTATTCTGCTGGTGCAGAACTATTAACTGTTATATTTAAAAATAATTTAAAATTTCAGTACTATGCTAAATGTAGGTATTTCAACGAGACCAGCATTATACAAAACCAAAGAGGGACATCATTTATACAGGAGCATATTCCCACTGCCTCACTCTATCACATGCATTTTCTTAAGAAACAATTGTCTCTAGAGCTCAATGTGGTGCCCCTGATTTATCATGGGCGAAAAAAAAAAAGGCAAAAAGACATTCTGGTTGGTTGTTCCTTACGTAAAAACACAACAGGTATTTTTGGCATTTTAATTATTGTTGAGCCCCATCTTTATAAGAAATGGGAAATGTAATTATAGGTTAACTCTTTTTCATTCTGACATTATTACAAGCTTTTCTAAGTGCATGAATAAAAGACGTGTGATTTGGGCGATAAAAGTTTGTCAGCGAAATATTGATGCAATTCAAATAAATGACATAAATTAGTTTAGCAAGATAACGGCACCGGCTGTTTTAGGCTTTAGACGGTATGAAAATGAGCTTTTTTTCGTATTAAAAATTTAAGTGACTGATAAAATAAACTCCTGATTTGAAATCAAATGATATAATTTGACAGTGATGGTTTATGTTCTTTTAAAATAATATATTAAGAAATACATTCGTTTTCTAAGGGGTTGTTCACCTTCCAACACTTTTTTCAGTTCAGTTGGTTTCAGACAGTTCACCAGAAATAAAGACTTTTTCCAATCACTTTCTACTTTGTACGTGTGACCATTTTTCAGATATTGAAGTATAAGTCTAATTTTTCACCTTTCTAAAGCAGCTCTGGGAGGGGGGTCGCCGACCCCCTAAGCTGTTCTAAATTGATACATTTAGTTGATACATGTTTTCTGTGTGGACAAAACAACATCCAACCAACTGATATCTGGCTGGGGATTGGCCAAATATCTATAAGGCAGTTTAAACATTGCATCAGGTATGATCCTACACAGGACCGCCATCAGAAATCGCAGGGCCCCATACGACAAAATTTCCGGCACCCACCGCAAGCCCCACCTACAGGTCCGCCCTCCCCACCCCACAGGTCCGCCCCCCACCATACAGTAGAAAAAACAAAAAAAAATATTG